>NC_092256.1:105744-178244 GCF_036320965.1 Panulirus ornatus | reverse complement strand
AATGGAAGTAAGGGGAGTGGGGGAGGAATGGGATGTATTTAGGGAATCAGTGATGGCTTGCGCAAAAGATGCTTGTGGCATGAGAAGAGTGGGAGGTGGGTTGATTAGAAAGGGTAGTGAGTGGTGGGATGAAGAAGTAAGAGTATTAGTGAAAGAGAAGAGAGAGGCATTTGGACGATTTTTGCAGGGAAAAAATGAAATTGAGTGGGAGACGTATAAAAGAAAGAGACAGGAGGTCAAGAGAAAGGTGCAAGAGGTGAAAAAAAGGGCAAATGAGAGTTGGGGTGAGAGAGTATCATTAAATTTTAGGGAGAATAAAAAGATGTTCTGGAAGGAGGTAAATAAAGTGCGTAAGACAAGGGAGCAAATGGGAACTTCAGTGAAGGGCGCAAATGGGGAGGTGATAACAAGTAGTGGTGATGTGAGAAGGAGATGGAGTGAGTATTTTGAAGGTCTGTTGAATGTGTTTGATGATAGAGTGGCAGATATAGGGTGTTTTGGTCGAGGTGGTGTGCAAAGTGCGAGGGTTAGGGAAAATGAGTTGGTAAACAGAGAAGAGGTAGTAAAAGCTTTGCGGAAGATGAAAGCTGGCAAGGCAGCAGGTTTGGATGGTATTGCAGTGGAATTTATTAAAAAAGGGGGTGACTATTGTTGACTGGTTGGTAAGGTTATTTAATGTATGTATGACTCATGGTGAGGTGCCTGAGGATTGGCGGAATGCGTGCATAGTGCCATTGTACAAAGGCAAAGGGGATAACAGTGAGTGCTCAAATTACAGAGGTATAAGTTTGTTGAGTATTCCCGGCAAATTATATGGGAGGGGATTGATTGAGAGGGTGAAGGCATGTACAGAGCATCAGATTGCGGAAGAGCAGTGTGGTTTCAGAAGTGGTAGAGGATGTGTGGATCAGGTGTTTGCTTTGAAGATTGTATGTGAGAAATACTTAGAAAAGCAAATGGATTTGTATGTAGCATTTATGGATCTGGAGAAGGCATATGATAGAGTTGATAGAGATGCTCTGTGGAAGGTATTAAGAATATATGGTGTGGGAGGCAAGTTGTTAGAAGCAGTGAAAAGTTTTTATCGAGGATGTAAGGCATGTGTACGTGTAGGAAGAGAGGAAAGTGATTGGTTCTCAGTGAATGTAGGTTTGCGGTAGGGGTGTGTGATGTCTCCATGGTTGTTTAATTTGTTTATGGATGGGGTTGTTAGGGAGGTGAATGCAAGAGTTTTGGAAAGAGGGGCAAGTATGAAGTCTGTTGGGGATGAGAGGGCTTGGGAAGTGAGTCAGTTGTTGTTCGCTGATGATACAGCGCTGGTGGCTGATTCATGTGAGAAACTGCAGAAGTTGGTGACTGAGTTTGGTAAAGTGTGTGAAAGAAGAAAGTTAAGAGTAAATGTGAATAAGAGCAAGGTTATTAGGTACAGTAGGGTTGAGGGTCAATTCAATTGGGAGGTGAGTTTGAATGGAGAAAAACTGGAGGAAGTGAAGTGTTTTAGATATCTGGGAGTGGATCTGGCAGCGGATGGAACCATGGAAGCGGAAGTGGATCATAGGGTGGGGGAGGGGGCGAAAATTCTGGGAGCCTTGAAGAAAGTGTGGAAGTCGAGAACATTATCTCGGAAAGCAAAAATGGGTATGTTTGAAGGAATAGTGGTTCCAACAATGTTGTATGGTTGCGAGGCGTGGACTATGGATAGAGTTGTGCGCAGGAGGATGGATGTGCTGGAAATGAGATGTTTGAGGACAATGTGTGGTGTGAGGTGGTTTGATCGAGTAAGTAACGTAAGGTAAGAGAGATGTGTGGAAATAAAAAGAGCGTGGTTGAGAGAGCAGAAGAGGGTGTTTTGAAATGGTTTGGTCACATGGAGAGAATGAGTGAGGAAAGATTGACCAAGAGGATATATGTGTCGGAGGTGGAGGGAACGAGGAGAAGAGGGAGACCAAATTGGAGGTGGAAAGATGGAGTGAAAATGATTTTGTGTGATCGGGGCCTGAACATGCAGGAGGGTGAAAGGAGGGCAAAGAATAGAGTGAATTGGAGCGATGTGGTATACCGGGGTTGACGTGCTGTCAGTGGATTGAATCAAGGCATGTGTATGGGGGTGGGTTGGGCCATTTCTTTCGTCTGTTTCCTTGCGCTACCTCGCAAACGCGTGAGACAGCGACAAAGCAAAAAAAAAAGAAAAAAAAAATATATATATATATATCATACAAACCTCCAACAGCCAGGATCGAACCTGGGACCCCTGTGCAAGAGGCAGGCATGCTAACCGCTAGCTATGGGACTGTATAATAGGAAACAACTATTCGAAATACTGAGTACTCGAATACCCTTCGTCTTACAATGGTGAGCAACGGGGTCTATACTTGGTTGTTTCCGAACGGACGCACATAGCCAGCTGATAGCGTTTTACCGAACTTAACTGTACAACGCGGAGGTTTATGAATACGAATAAAGTGCATATGAACGCGTACCGTCATAGAACATACAAACCTCCAACAGCCAGGATCGAACCTGGGACCCCTGTGCAAGAGGCAGGCATGCTAACACTTTATTCGTATTCATATACCTCCGCGTTGTACAGTTAGGTTCGGTAAAACGCTATCAGCTGGCTATGTGCGTCTGTTCGGAAACAACCAAGTATAGACCCCGTTGCTCACCATTGTGAGACGAAGGGTATTCGAGTACTCAGTATTTCGAATAGTTGTTTCCTATTATAGAGTCCCATAGCCTAGCGGTTAGCATGCCTGCCTCTTGCACAGGGGTCCCAGGTTCGATCCTGGCTGTTGGAGGTTTGAATGTTCTATGAAGGTGCGAGTACATATACACTTTATTCGTATGTATATTTTTTTTCTTTTTTGCTTTGTCGCTGTCTCCCGCGTTTGCGAAGTAGCGCAAGGAAACAGACGAAAGAAATGGCCCAACCCACCCCCATACACAATGTATATACATACACGTCCACACACGCAAATATACATACCTATACATCTCAATGTACACATATATACACACACACAGACACATACATATATACCCATGCACACAATTCACACTGTCTGCCTTTATTCATTCCCATCGCCACCTCGCCACACATGGAATACCATTCCCCCTCCCCCTCAGGTGTGCGAGGTAGCACTAGGAAAAGACAACAAAGGCCCCATTCGTTCACACTCATTCTCTAGCTGTCATGCAATAATGCACGAAACCACAGCTCCCTTTCCACATCCAGGCAACACAAAACTTGCCATGGTTTACCCTAGACGCTTCACATGGCCTAATTCAATCCACTGACAGCACGTCAACCCCGGTATACCACATCGATCCAATTCACTCTATTCCTTGCCCTCCTTTCACCCTCCTGCATGTTCAGGCCCCGATCACTCAAAATCTTTTTCACTCCATCTTTCCACCTCCAATTTGGTCTCCCACTTCTCGTTCCCTCCACCTCCGACACATATATCCTCTTGGTCAATCTTTCCCCACTCATTCTCTCCATGTGCCAAAACCATTTCAAAACACCCTCTTCTGCTCTCTCAATCACGCTCTTTTTATTTCCACACATCTCTCTTACCCTTACATTACTTACTCGATCAAACCACCTCACACCACACATTGTCCTCAAACATCTCATTTCCAGCACATCCATCCTCCTGCGCACAACTCTATCCATAGCCCACGCCTCGCAACCATACAACATTGTTGGAACCACTATTCCTTCAAACATACCCATTTTTGCTTTCCGAGATAATGTTCTCGACTTCCACACATTCTTCAAGGCTCCCAGAATTTTCGCTCCCTCCTCCACCCTATGATCCACTTCCGCTTCCATGGTTCCATCCGCTGCCAGATCAACTCGCAGATATCTAAAACACTTTACTTCCCCCAGTTTTTCTCCATTCAAACTTACCTCCCAATTGACTTGACCCTCAACCCTACTGCACCTAATAACCTTGCTCTTATTCAAATTTACTCTTAACTTTCTTCTTTCACACACTTTACCAAACTCAGTCACCAACTTCTGCAGTTTCTTACATGAATCAGCCACCAGCGCTGTATCATCAGCGAACTACAACTGACTCACTTCCCAAGCTCTCTCATCCACAACAGACTTCATACTTGCCCCTCTTTCCAAAACTCCTGCATTTACCTCCCTAACAACCCCATCCATAAACAAATTAAACAACCATGGAAACATCACACACCCCTGCCGCAAACCTACATTCACTGAGAACCAATCACTCTCCTCTCTTCCTACACGTACACATGCCTTACATCCTCGATAAAAACTTTTCACTGCTTCTAACAACTTGCCTCCCACACCATATATTCTTAATACCTTCCACAGAGCATCTCTATCAACTCTATCATATGCCTTCTCCAGATCCATAAATGCTACATACAAAGCCATTTGCTTTTCTAAGTATTTGTCGCATACATTCTTCAAAGCAAACACCTGATCCACACATCCTCTACCACTTCTGAAACCACACTGCTCTTCCCCAATCTGATGCTCTGTACATGCCTTCACCCTCTCAATCAATACCCTCCCATATAATTTACCAGGAATACTCAACAAACTTATACCTCTGTAATTTGAGCACTCACTCTTATCCCCTTTGCCTTTGTACAATGGCACTATGCACGCATTCCGCCAATCCTCAGGCACCTCACCATGAGTCATACATACATTAAATAACCTAACCAACCAGTCAACAATACAGTCACCCCCTTTTTTAATAAATTCCACTGCAATGCCATCCAAACCTGCTGCTTTGGCGGCTTTCATCTTCCGTAAAGCATTTACTACCTCTTCTCTATTTACCAAATCATTTTCCCTAACCCTCGCACTTTGCACACCACCTCGACCAAGACACACCACATCTGCCACTCTATCATCAAACACATTCAACAAACCTTCAAAATACTCACTCCATCTCCTTCTCACATCACCACTACTTGTTATCACCTCCCCATTAGCCCCCTTCACTGAAGTTCCCATTTGCTCCCTTGTCTTACGCACTTTATTTACCTCCTTCCGAAACATCTTTTTATTCTCCCTGAAATTTAATGATACTCTCACCCCAACTCTCATTTGCCCTCTTTTTCACCTCTTGCACCTTTCTCTTGACCTCCTGCCTCTTTCTTTTATACCTCTCCCACTGATTTGCATTTTTTCCCCGTAAAAATCGTTCAAATGCCTCTCTCTTCTCTTTCACTAATAAT
Organism: Panulirus ornatus; assembly: GCF_036320965.1. Lineage (NCBI taxonomy): Eukaryota > Metazoa > Arthropoda > Malacostraca > Decapoda > Palinuridae > Panulirus > Panulirus ornatus. The sequence continues at coordinate 173,015 of NC_092256.1, read as the reverse complement.
CTTACTTCTTCATCCCACCACTCACTACCCTTTCTAATCAACCCACCTCCCACGCTTCTCATGCCACAAGCATCTTTTGCGCAAGCCATCAATGCTTCCCTAAATACATCCCATTCCTCCCCCACTCCCCTTACCTCCTTTGTTCTCACCTTTTTCCATTCTGTACTCAGTCTCTCCTGGTACTTCCTCACACAAGTCTCCTTCCCAAGCTCACTTACTCTCACCAATCTCTTCACCCCAACATTCTCTCTTCTTTTCTGAAAACCCCCACAAATCTTCACCTTTGCTTCCACAAGATAATGATCAGAGATCTCTCCATTTGCACCTCTCAGCACATTAACATCCAAAAGTCTCTCTTTCGTGCGTCTATCAATTAACACGTAATCCAATAACGCTCTCTGGCCATCTCTCCTACTTACATACGTATACTTATGTATATCTCGCTTTTTAAACCAGGTATTCCCAATCACCAGTCCTTTTTCAGCACATAAATCTACAAGCTCTTCACCGTTTCCATTTACAACACTGAACACTCCATGTACTACAAATTATTCCCTCAACTGCCACATTACTCACCTTTGCATTCAAATCACCCATCACTATAACCCGGTTTTGTGCATCAAAACCACTAACACACTCATTCAGCTGCTCCCAAAACACTTGCCTCTCATGATCTTTCTTCTCATGCCAAGGTGCATATGCACCAATAATCACCCATCTCTCTCCATCAACTTTCAGTTTTACCCATATCAATCTAGAATTTACTTTCTTACACTCTATCACATACTCCCACGACTCCTGATTCAGGAGTAGTACTACTCCTTCCCTTGCTCTTGTCCTCTCACTAACCCCTGACTCTACCCCCAAGACATTCCCAAACCACTCTTCCCCTTTACCCTTTAGCTTCGTTTCACTCAGAGCCAAGACATTCAGGTTCCTTTCCTCAAACATACTACCTATCTCTCCTTTTTTCTCATCTTGGTTACATCCACACACATTTAGACACCCCAATCTGAGCCTTCGAGGAGGATGAGCACTCCCCGCGTGACTCCTTCTGTTTCCCCTTTTAGAAAGTTAAAATACAAGGAGGGGAGGGTTCTGGCCCCCCGCTCCCGTCCCCTTTAGTCGCCTTCTACGACACGTGAGGAATGCGTGGGAAGTATTCTTAATCCCCTATCCCCAGGGATATATGTATATATATATATATATATATTTGAATCGAGGACATAAAAGGGAACCTGGTTGTACTACGGTGGTTGTTAGGTCCATCAGTAGTCTTTGTTACCTTGTCCTAATCTGGAGGCTCTATTTATGATATAATTATGTAATGGCAACTTTTAATACTACTTTTTATATAGCAAACATTATCATTTTGTATCAGAGCATCGGTGATTATTTTTTAGGATAAGCATTTTTATTAAGTCTGTGGAAATGTAAGCTGTGATAATCAGATAGGGTGTATAGTATTGTACAGTAGCTGAAACTGTAGAGATGAAGTTAATGTGTGATTTATGGCAAATAAAAGACAATAATTCAATGATGAGCTGTGAATTGTTTTTCTTCTTTGAAGGAAAGTGTGAATTAGCGTGTAGAGTTTTCATTTTCTTTGAAAGGAAATTTTTTTTTCATACTATTCGCCATCTTCCGCGTTGGCGAGGTAGCGTTGGGAACGGAGGACTGAGCCTTTGAGGGAAATCCTAACTTGGCCCCCTTCTCTGTTCCTTCTTTTAGGAAATTGAAAACAAGAGGGGAGGATTTCCAGCCCCCGCTCCCTTCCCTTTTAGTCGCCTTCTATGACACGCAGGGAATACATGGGAAGTATTTTTTCTCCCCAATCCCCAGGGAGAAAAGGAAAATTTATTATTAAAAACTGTTCAGCATCTTTCTAGGAGATATCTCTCATTATCCAATTATCTAATAATGAATTCTACAGGCTTAGGATAGGGAACCTCAGCAATGTAAAATTTGATTCCTACCAAGGTTTACAAATTCACTTGGCCTCCCTTATGTAATTGGGGATGTGCATGTGTATGTGGGTGGGTTGGGCCGTTCTTTTGTCTATTTCCTTGCGCTATCTCGCTAACGCTAGACACACCGACTAAGTATAACAAAAAAAAGAATGATAAGGTTGAATTTCCAAAAACAAGTTTACAGATCAATGCGATATACATATATATATATATATATATATATATATATATATATATATATATATATATATTTTCTTTTTTTCATACTATTCGCCATTTCCCGCGATAGCGAAGTAGCGTTAAGAACAGAGGACTGGGCCTTTGAGGGAAAATTCTCCTGGCCCCCTTCTCTGTTCCTTCTTTTGGAAAATTAAAAAAAAAAAAAAAAAACGAGAGGGGAGGATTTCCAGCCCCCCGCTCCCATATATATATATATATATATATATATATATATATATATATATATATATATATATATATATATATATATATATATATATATATTTTTTTTTTTTTTTTCATACTATTCGCTATTTCCCCCGATAGCGAGGTAGCGTTAAGAACAGAGGACTGGGCCTTTGAGGGAATATCCTCACCTGGACCTCTTCTCTGTTCCTTCTTTTGGAAAAAAAAAAAAAACGAGAGGGGAGGATTTCCAGCCCCCCGCTCCCTTCCCTTTTAGTCGCCTTCTACGACACGCAGGGAATACGTGAGAAGTATTCTTTCTCCCCTATCCCCAGGGAAAATATATATATATATATATATATATATATATATATATATATATATATATATATATATATATATATATATATATATATATATATATATATATATATATATATATATATATATATATATAATCCCTGGGGATAGGGGAGAAAGAATACTTCCCACGTATTCCCTACGAGTCGTAGAAGGCGACTAAAAGGGGACGGAGCAGGGGGCTGGAAATCCTCCCCTCTTGTTTTTTTTTTTAATTTTCCAAAAGAAGGAACAGAGAAGGGGGCCAGGTGAGGATATTCCCTCAGAGGCCTTGTCCTCTGTTGTTAACGCTACCTTGCTAATGCGGGAAATGGCGAACAGTTTGAAAGAAAAATATATATATATATTTATATATATATATATATATATATATATATATATATATATATATATATATATATATATATATATATATATATTTTTTGTCGCTGTCTCCCGCGTTTGCGAGGTAGCGCAAGGAAACAGACGAAAGAAATGGCCCAACCCACCCCCATACACATGTATATACATACGTCCACACACGCAAAATATACATACCTACACAGCTTTCCATGGTTTACCCCAGAAGCTTCACATGCCCCGATTCAATCCACTGACAGCACGTCAACCCCGGTATACCACATCGCTCCAATTCACTCTATTCCTTGCCCTCCTTTCACCCTCCTGCATGTTCAGGCCCCGATCACACAAAATCTTTTTCACTCCATCTTTCCACCTCCAATTTGGTCTCCCTCTTCTCCTCGTTCCCTCCACCTCCGACACATATATCCTCTTGGTCAATCTTTCCTCACTCATTCTCTCTATGTGCCCAAACCATTTCAAAACACCCTCTTCTGCTCTCTCAACCACGCTCTTTTTATTTCCACACATCTCTCTTACCCTTACGTTACTTACTCGATCAAACCACCTCACACCACACATTGTCCTCAAACATCTCATTTCCAGCACATCCATCCTCCTGCGCACAACTCTATCCATAGCCCACGCCTCGCAACCATACAACATTGTTGGAACCACTATTCCTTCAAACATACCCATTTTTGCTTTCCGAGATAATGTTCTCGACTTCCACACATTCTTCAAGGCTCCCAGAATTTTCGCCCCCTCCCCCACCCTATGATCCACTTCCGCTTCCATGGTTCCATCCGCTGCCAGATCCACTCCCAGATATCTAAAACACTTCACTTCCTCCAGTTTTTCTCCATTCAAACTCACCTCCCAATTGACTTGACCCTCAACCCTACTGTACCTAATAACCTTGCTCTTATTCACATTTACTCTTAACTTTCTTCTTTCACACACTTTACCAAACTCACTCACCAGCTTCTGCAGTTTCTCACATGAATCAGCCAAAGACGAAGCTAGGACACTATTTGGTAAACATGTGATTGTCCAAAACATACAACGAGCGTTCATGAATTATCATTTTACAATTTTTATCAACAATAAAGTTATCTAATTTGTATAGACCATCACTAATACTGAGATCATGATTCTTTATGTATTTAATAATAGAAGATTCAATGATAGTTCTCTTGGTATTAGAGTTAGAGTTAATAATTGAGATGGCATTACTCCAGTCAATACAATGATCATAGTATTTAACGTGATTAAACAAGGCATTTGATTCTTGTCCCGTTCTTATACTATATTTATGTTGCTTAAGTCTAACAGAAAGATCCTTACCAGTCTGACCAACATAAATTTATCACAGTTTCCAGGTTTCCATAAGGCACCAGAAATCTCTGGTGAATTCCTGATTAAGATATTCTTTATAGTATTATTGTTACTAAAGGCAACATTTACATTAAAGGATTTAAGCAACATGGAAAGCAAAGTGAAATTATTATTAAAAGGGAGAACTAAAAGATTCTTGGTGTCAATGGGAGGTCTGGGCTCAACTCTATAAAATGATTTCTTTGCTAACTTAAGGGATTTATCAATGAAAGATCTAGGGTACTTTAACTTAGATCCAATAGAATATATCTTTTCAAACTCATCATCAATAAACTCTGGACTGCAAATACGTAATGCCCAAAGGAACATAGAGTGAAATGATGATAATTCAACTCTGTCATGTTGAGATGAGTAATAATGGATATATGAGCATACATATTTGGGTTTTCTGTATATGCTAAACTTAAACTTGTTTCCTTGTCTATGGATCATGCAATCTAAAAATGGTAACATACCATTATTTTCATTTCCTATTGTAAATTTGGATGCATCAATAAAGTGCCGTGTAGAAACTGTGATAGATTTTATGTTATTCAGAGTGGTAAGGATCTTTCTGTTAGACTTAAGCAACATAAACATAGTATAAGAACTTGACAAGAATCAATATCCTCGTTTAATCACGTTAAAAACTATGATCATTTTATTGACTGAAGTAACGCCATCTTAGTTATTAACTTAACTTTATTACCCAGAGAAATATCATTGAGTCTTCTGTTATCAAATACACAAAAAATTGTAATCTTAATATTAGTGATGGTCTATACAAATTAGATATTTTTATTTGTTGATAAAATTTGTAGAATGATAAGTTTATGAACGCTCGTTGTATGTTTTGGACAATCACATGTTTACCAAATGGCGTCTAGCTTCGTCTCAGCGATGTATGTCAACTGACTTTTATTTCTCTCTTGTGTCTCCCCTGATGTGATTATTACACGAAAGTGCACTTGGGAACTTATCGTGTTTCATTTTCCCCGTGGACACATAGGAATATCTTAAGCACAAGCAAAATTGTGATCCTTTATCAAAATATATATGTTTATTTATTTATTTTGCTTTCTCGCGGTCTCCCGCGTTAGCGAGGTAGTGCAAGGAAACAGACGAAAAGAATGGCCCAACATACCCACATACACATGTATATACATACACGTCCACACACGCAAAATATACATAACTATACATCTCAACGTGTATATATATATGAACGAGCGTTCATAAACTTATCGTTTTACAAATCTTATCAACAATAAAGTTTTCAAATTTGTATAGACCATCACTAATATTAAGATTATAATTCTTTGTGTACTTGATAATAGAAGATTCAATGATATTTCTCTGGGTAATAGAGTTAGAGTTAGTAACTGAGATGGCGTTACTCCAGTCAATACAATGATCATAGTTTTCAACATGATTAAACAAGGCATTTGATTCTTGTGCCGTTCTTATACTATATTTATGTTGCTTAAGTCTAACAGAAAAATCCTTACCAGTCTGACCAACATAAAATTTATCACAGTTTCCACAAGGCACTTTATAGATGCAACGAAGAGAATTTTCTGGTGAATTCCTGATTAAGATATTCTTTATAGTATTATTGTTGCTAAAGACAACATTTACATTAAAGGATTTAAGCAACATGGAAAGCAAAGTGAAATTATTATTAAAAGGGAGAACTAAAAGATTCTTAGTGTCAATGGGAGGTTTGGGCTCAACTTTATAAAATGATTTCTTTGCTAACTTAAGGGATTTATCAATGAAAGATCTAGGGCACTTTAACTTAGATCCAATAGAATATATCTTCTCAATCTCATCATCAATAAACTCTGGACTGCAAATACGTAATGCCCTAAGGAACATAGACTGAAATGATAATAATCTAACTCTGTCATGTTGAGATGAGTAATAATGGATATATGAGCATACATTGGTGGGTATCCTGTATATATTAAACTTTAACTCGTTTCCTTGTCTATGGATCATGAAATCTAAAAATGGTAATTATTATATATTCATTTATTGATTTTGCTTTGTCGCTGTCTCCCGCGTTTGCGAGGTAGCGCAAGGAAACAGACGAAAGAAATGGCCCATCCCACCCAGATACACATGTATATACATACACAAATATACATACCTATACAACTCAATGTACACATATATATACACAGTTACATACACATATATACACATGTACATACTTCATACTGTCTGCCTTTATTTATTCCCATCGCCACCTCGCCACACATGGAATAACATCCTCCTCCCCCCTCATGTGTGTGAGGTAGCACTAGGAAAAGACAACAAAGGCCCCATTCATTCACACTCAGTCTCTAGCTGTCATGTAATAATGCCCGAAACCACAGCTCCCTTTCCACATAGAGGCCCCACAGAACTTTCCATGGTTTACCCCAGAAGCTTCACATGCCCTAATTCAATCCATTGACAGCACGTCGACCCCGGTATACCACATCGATCCAATTCACTCTATTCCTTGCCCGCCTTTCACCCTACTGCATGTTCAGGCCCCGATCACTTAAAATCTTTTTCACTCCATCTTTCCACCTCTAATTTGGTCTCCCACTTCTCCTCGTTCCCTCCACCTCCGACACATATATCCTCTTGGTCAATCTTTCCTCACTCATTCTCTCTATGTGCCCAAACCATTTCAAAACACCCTCTTCTGCTCTCTCAACCACGCTCTTTTTATTTCCACACATCTCTCTTACCCTTACGTTACTTACTCGATCAAACTACCTCACACCACATATTGTCCTCAAACATCTCATTTTCAGCACATCCACCCTAAGGGCACAACTCTATCCATAGCCCACGCCTCGCAACCATACAACATTGTTGGAACCACTATTCCTTCAAACATAGCCATTTTTGCTTTCGGAGATAATGTTCTCGACTTCCAAACATTCTTCAAGGCTCCCAGGATTTTCGCCCCCTCCCCCACCCTATGATTCATTTCCGCTTCCATGGTTCCATCCGCTGCCAGATCAACTCGCATATATCTAAAACACTTTACTTCCTCCAGTTTTTTTACATTCAAACTTACCTCCCAATTGACTTGATCCTCAACCCTACTGTACCTAATAACCTTACTTTTATTCACATTTACTCTCAACTTTCTTCTGTCACATACTGTACTAATCTCAGTCACCAGCTTCTGAACTTTCTCACAATAATCAGCCACCAGCGCTGTATCATCAGCGAACAACAACTGACTCACTTCCCAAGCTCTCTCATCCACAACAGACTGCATACTTGCCCCTCTTTCCGAAATTCTTTCATTCACCTCCTTAACAACCCCATCCATAAACAGATTAAACAACCATGGATACATCACACACGCCTGCCGCTAACCTGCCGCACTTTCCTCTCTTCCTACACGTACACATGCTTTACACCCTCGATAAAAATTTTCACTGCTTCTAACAACTTGCCTCCCACACCATATATTCTTAATACCTTCCACAGAGCATCTCTATCAACTCTATCATATGCCTTCTCCAGATCCATAAATGCTACATACAAATCCATTTGCTTTTCTAAGTATTTCTCACATACATTCCTCAAAGCAAACACCAGATCCACACATCCTCTACCACCTCTGAAACCACACTCTCTTCCCCAATCTGATGCCCTGTACATGCCGTCACCTTCTCAATCAATACCCTACCATACAATTTATCAGGAATACTCAAAAACCTATATCTCTGTAATTTGAGCACTCACTCTTATCCCCTTTGCCTTTGTACAATGGCACTATGCAAGCATTCCGCCAATCCTCAGGCACCTCACCATGAATCATGCATACATTAAATAACCTTACAAACCAGTCAACAATACAGTCACCCCCTTTTTTAATAAATTCCACTGCAATACCATCCAAACCCGCTGCCTTGCCGGCTTTCATATTCCGGAAAGCTTTTACTACCTCATCTCTGTTTACCAAATAATTTCCCTAACCCTCTCACTTTGCACACCACCTCGACCAAAACACCCTATATCATCCACTCTATCATCAAACACATTCAACAACCCTTCAAAATACTCAGTCCATCTCCTTCTCACATCACCAATACTTGTTACACCTCCCCATTAGCCCCTTTCACTTTACTCACCTCCTTCTAAAACATCTTTTTATTCTCCCTAAAACTTAATGATACCCTCTCACCTCAAGTCTCATTTGCCTACTTTTTCACCTCTTTCACCTTTCTCTTGACCTCCTGCCTCTTTCTTTTATACATCACCCACTCATTTGCATTATTTCCCTGTAAAAATCGTCCAAATGCCTCTCTCTTCTCTTCCACTAATAATCTTAGTTCTTCATCCCACCACTCACTACCCTTTCTTCTCATGCCAAAAGCATCTTTTGCGCAAGCCATCACTGCTTCCCTAGATACATCCCATTCCTCCCCCACTCCCCTTACTTCCTTTGTTTTCACCTTTTTCCATTTTGTATTCAGTCTCTCCTGGTACTTCCTCACACAAGTCTCCTTCCCAAGCTCACTTACTCTCACCACTCTCTTCACCCCAACATTCTCTCTTCTTTTCTGAAAACCTCTACGAATCTTCACCTTCGCCTCCACAAGATAATGATCAGACATCCCTCCAGTTGCACCTCTCAGCACATTTACATCCAAAAGTCTCTTTCGCGCGCCTATCAATTAACACGTAATTCAATAACGCTCTCTGGCCATCTCTCGTACTTATATACGTATACTTATGTATATCTCTCTTTCTAAACAAGGAATTCCCAATCAGCAGTCCTTTTTCAGCACATGAATCTACTAGCTCTTCACCATTTCCATTTACAACACTGAACACTCCATGTATACCTATTATTCCCTCAACTGCCACATTACTCACCTTTGCATTCAAATCACCCATCACTATAACCCGGTCTTGTGCATCAAAACCACTAACACACTCATTCAGCTGCTCCCAAAACACTTGCCCCTCATGATCGTATATATACATATCTATTTATTTGTATATTTTGCTTTGTCGCTGTCTCCCGCTTTAGCGAGGTAGCGCAAGGAAACAAACGAAAGTATGGCCCAACACACCCACATACAACTGTACATACATACACGTCCACACACGCACATATACATACCTATACATCTCAACGTATACATATATAAACACTCACAGACATATACATATATATCCATGTACATGATTCATATTATCTGCCCTTATCCATTCCCTTCGCCACTCCCGCCACACATGATATGAAAACCCCCTACCCCCGCATGTGCGCCAGGTAACGCTCGGAAAACAACAAAGGCCGCATTCGTTAATACTCAGTCTCTAGCTGTCATGTATAATGCACCGAAACCACAGCTCCCTTTCCACATCCAGGCCCCACGGAACTTTCCATGGTTTACCCCAGACGCTTCACATGCCCTGGTTCAATCCATTGACTGCACGTCGTTCCTGGTATACCATATCGTTCCTATTCACTCCATTTCTTGCATGCCTTTCACCCTCCTGCATGATCACTCAAAACCTTTTTCACTCCATCTTTCCATCTCCAATTTGGTGTCCCACTTCTCCTCGTTCCCTCCACCTCTGACACATATATCCTCTTTGACAATCTTTCCTCATTCGTTCTCTCCATATGACCAAACCTTTTCAAAACACTCTCTTCTGCTCTCTCAACCACACTCTTTTTATTACCACATATCTCTCTTACCCTTTCATTACTTACTCACCTCACACCACGTTTTGTCCATAAACATCTCATTCTGAGCACATCCACCCTCCTCTCCACAACTCTATCTATAGCCCACGTTTCGCAACCGTATAACATTGTTGGAACCACTATTCCTTCAAACATATCCATTTTTGCTTTCCAAGATAACGTTCTCGACTTCCACACATTTTTCAAAGATCCCAGAACTTTCGCCCCCTCCCCCACCCTATGATTCACTTCCGCTTATATGGTTCCATCCGCTGCCAAATCCACTCCCAGATATCTAAAACACTTCACTTCCTCCTCTTTATTCTCCATTCAAACTTACTTCCCAATTGACTTGTCCTACTGTCCTACTGTATTTAATACTCTTGCTCTCATTTACATTTACTCTCATCTTTCTTCTTTCACACACTTTACCAAACTCAGTCACCAGCTTTTGCAGTTTCTAACCCGAATCAGCCACCAGCGCTGTAACATCAGCGAGCAACAACTGGCTCACTTCCCAAGTTCTCTCATCCACAACAAACTGCATACATGCCATTCTTTCCAAAACTCTTGCATTTACCTCCCTAACATCCCCATCCACAAATGAATTAAACAACCATGGAGATATCATGAACCCCTGCCGCAAACCTACATTTACTGAGAACCAATCACTTTCTTCTCTTCCTACACGTATACATGCCTTATATCCTCAATAAAAACTTTTCACTGCTTCTAACAACTTATCTCCTACACAATATATTCTTAATACCTTCCACGGAGCATCTCTATCAACATTATCATATGCCTTCTCCAGATCCATAAATACTACATAGAAATCCATTTGCTATGTAAGTATTTCTCTCATACATTTTTCAAAGCAAGCAACACCTGATCCATACATCCCCTAGCACTTCTTACACCACACTACTCTTTCCCAATCTGATGCTCTGTACATGCCTTCACCCTCTCACCCTCTCACCCTCTCATATATATATATATATATATATATATATATATATTTATTTTTTTTTTTTTGCTTTGTCGCTGTCTCCCGCGTTTGCGAGGTAGCGCAAGGAAACAGACGAAAGAAATGGCCCAACCCACCCCCATAAACATGCCATGATTCAATCCACTGACAGCACGTCAACCCCGGTATACCACATCGCTCCAATTCACTCTATTCTTTGCCCTCCTTTCACCCTCCTGCATGTTCAGGCCCCGATCACACAAAATCTTTTTCACTCCATCTTTCCACCTCCAATTTGGTCTCCCTCTTCTCCTCGTTCCCTCCACCTCCGACACATATATCCTCTTGGTCAATCTTTCCTCACTCATTCTCTCCATGTGACCAAACCATTTCAAAACACCCTCTTCTGCTCCCTCAACCACGCTCTTTTTATTTCCACACATCTCTCTTACCCTTACGTTACTTACTCGATCAAACCACCTCACACCACACATTGTCCTCAAACATCTCATTTCCAGCACATCCATCCTCCTGCGCACAACTCTATCCATAGTCCACGCCTCGCAACCATACAACATTGTTGGAACCACTATTCCTTCAAACATACCCATTTTTGCTTTCCGAGATAATGTTCTCGACTTCCACACATTCTTCAAGGCTCCCAGAATTTTCGCCCCCTCCCCCACCCTATGATCCACTTCCGCTTCCATGGTTCCATCCGCTGCCAGATCCACTCCCAGATATCTAAAACACTTCACTTCCTCCAGTTTTTCTCCATTCAAACTCACCTCCCAATTGAATTGACCCTCAACCCTACTGTACCTAATAACCTTGCTCTTATTCACATTTACTCTTAACTTTCTTCTTTCACACACTTTACCAAACTCAGTCACCAGCTTCTGCAGTTTCTCACATGAATCAGCCACCAGCGCTGTATCATCAGCGAACAACAACTGACTCACTTCCCAAGCTCTCTCATCCCCAACAGACTTCATACTTGCCCCTCTTTCCAAAACTCTTGCATTCACCTCCCTAACAACCCCATCCATAAACAAATTAAACAACCATGGAGACATCACACACCCCTGCCGCAAACCTACATTCACTGAGAACCAATCACTTTCCTCTCTTCCTACACGTACACATGCCTTACATCCTCGATAAAAACTTTTCACTGCTTCTAACAACTTGCCTCCCACACCATATATTCTTAATACCTTCCACAGAGCATCTCTATCAACTCTATCATATGCCTTCTCCAGATCCATAAATGCTACATACAAATCCATTTGCTTTTCTAAGTATTTCTCACATACATTCTTCAAAGCAAACACCTGATCCACACATCCTCTACCACTTCTGAAACCACACTGCTCTTCCCCAATCTGATGCTCTGTACATGCCTTCACCCTCTCAATCAATACCCTCCCATATAATTTACCAGGAATACTCAACAGACTTATACCTCTGTAATTTGAGCACTCACTCTTATCCCCTTTGCCTTTGTACAATGGCACTATGCACGCATTCCGCCAATCATCAGGCACCTCACCATGAGTCATACATACATTAAATAACCTTACCAACCAGTCAACAATACAGTCACCCCCTTTTTTAATAAATTCCACTGCAGTACCATCCAAACCTGCTGCCTTGCCGGCTTTCATGTTCCGCAAAGCTTTTAGTACCTCTTCTCTGTTTACCAACTCATTTTCCCTAACCCTCGCACTTTGCACACCACCTCGACCAAAACACCCTATATCTGCCACTCTATCATCAAACACATTCAACAAACCTTCAAAATACTCACTCCATCTCCTTCTCACTTCACCACTACTTGTTATCACCTCCCCATATATATATATATATATATATATATATATATATATATATATATATATATATATATATATATATATATATATATATATATATATATATATATATATATATATATATATATATATATATATATATATATATATATATATATATATATATATATATATATATATATATATATATATATATATATATATATATATATATATATATATATATATATATATATATATATATATATATATATATATATATATATATATATATATATATATATATATATATATATACGTATATATATATATATATATATATATATATATATATATATATATATATATATATATATATATATATATATATATATATATATATATATATATATATATATATTTTTTTTTTTTTATACTTTGTCGCTGTCTCCCGCGTTTGCGAGGTAGCGCAAGGAAACAGACGAAAGAAATGGCCCAACCCCCCCCCCCATACACATGTATATACATACGTCCACACACGCAAATATACATACCTACACAGCTTTCCATGGTTTACCCCAGACGCTTCACATGCCTTGATTCAATCCACTGACAGCACGTCAGCCCCGGTATACCACATCGCTCCAATTCACTCTATTCCTTGCCCTCCTTTCACCCTCCTGCATGTTCAGGCCCCGATCACACAAAATCTTTTTCACTCCATCTTTCCACCTCCAATTTGGTCTCCCTCTTCTCCTTGTTCCCTCCACCTCCGACACATATATCCTCTTGGTCAATCTTTCCTCACTCATCCTCTCCATGTGCCCAAACCACTTCAAAACACCCTCTTCTGCTCTCTCAACCACGCTCTTTTTATTTCCACACATCTCTCTTACCCTTACGTTACTCACTCGATCAAACCACCTCACACCACACATTGTCCTCAAACATCTCATTTCCAGCACATCCATCCTCCTGCGCACAACTCTATCCATAGCCCACGCCTCGCAACCATACAACATTGTTGGAACCACTATTCCTTCAAACATACCCATTTTTGCTTTCCGAGATAATGTTCTCGACTTCCACACATTCTTCAAGGCCCCCAGAATTTTCGCCCCCTCCCCCACCCTATGATCCACTTCCGCTTCCATGGTTCCATCCGCTGCCAGATCCACTCCCAGATATCTAAAACATTTCACTTCCTCCAGTTTTTCTCCATTCAAACTCACCTCCCAATTGACTTGACCCTCAACCCTACTGTACCTAATAACCTTGCTCTTATTCACATTTACTCTTAACTTTCTTCTTCCACACACTTTACCAAACTCAGTCACTAGCTTCTGCAGTTTCACACATGAATCAGCCACCAGCGCTGTGTCATCAGCGAACAACAACTGACTCACTTCCCAAGCTCTCTCATCCACAACAGACTTCATACTTGCCCCTCTTTCCAAAACTCTTGCCTTTACCTCCCTAACAACCCCATCCATAAACAAATTAAACAACCATGGAGACATCACACACCCCTGCCGCAAACCTACATTCACTGAGAACCAATCACTTTCCTCTCTTCCTACACGTACACATGCCTTACATCCTCGATAAAAACTTTTCACTGCTTCTAACAACTTTCCTCCCACACCATATATTCTTAATACCTTCCACAGAGCATCTCTATCAACTCTATCATATGCCTTCTCCAGATCCATAAATGCTACATACAAATCCATTTGCTTTTCTAAGTATTTCTCACATACATTCTTCAAAGCAAACACCTGATCCACACATCCTCTACCACTTCTGAAACCACACTGCTCTTCCCCAATCTGATGCTCTGTACATACATATATATATATATATATATATATATATATATATATATATATATATATATATATATATATATATATATATTTTTCTTTCAAACTATTCGCCATTTCCCGCATTAGCGAGGTAGCGTTAAGAACAGAGGACTGGGCCTTTGAGGGAATACCCTCACCTGGCCCAATTCTCTGTTCCTTCTTTTGGAAAAAAAAAAAAAAAAAAAATATATATATATATATATATATACATATATATATATATATATATATATATATATATATATATATATATATATATATATATATATATATATATATATATATATATATATATATATATATATATATATATATATATATATATATATATATATATATATACACATATATATATAATGAAGCAATACAATATAGATTATTTAAAGTTTCGACATAATCACCTAAGTATTGCAGAAAACACTGGTGATTGTTGTGTTGTGGTGAAGAGTACCAAGTGGCAGCCAGAAAGATGTTCCTCAACCTCCTGACCCACCATTTGGCCCACCTGACCCACCATTTGGCCCACCTGACCCACCATCACGCTCATGTGGACCATGTCCTCTGTTGCTCTCAGGATGGGTAAGGGAATCGTGTTCACCAACGTGGCAGCAAACAGCGTTATATGGTAAAGTTGTGACGTCATCTTCACCTGCAGTTGCAAGGATAATCATGTTATCATCAATATGAACACACACACACACACACACACACACACACACACACACACACACACACACACACACAAGGATCAGTCTTGGTACCGGTTCTCTTTCTCATGTATATTGATAAAATGATGATGGGATGCATTGCAAGATATCATAATTCTCTAATGATACAAAGCCGGGAAATAGACCCACAAATGAACCTGAACATCTTCTACTTCAAACTGACTTAGACAAACAGATGAACTGGGCTCATAAGTTGCAAATTAAATTTGGTATCAGTAATTGCAAAGTTTTGCATAATTACAGTAGAAACTGAAAGTTTAGCTACAGTAGGAATTCTGTTTAACTGCAAAAGGTTAATGAGGAGAACGATTTCGTTGTATTAATCTCTTGTGACCTAAAACCAAGTAAGCAGTTCACAGAGGCATTAAAAAGAGCGAACATGATTCTTGGTTTCAGAGACAGAGCCTTCAAATTTAAGTCCAGGGAAATCATCTTTATTCTTTACAGTGCATTGGTTCGTCCACATCTTAAATAGTGTGTTCAGTTTTGATTACCCTAACTAAAAGATGATATAGACAGAATGGATAGAGTACAGTGTCGGGCTGCCAGATTCTAAGAGATAAGATTATACGACTTGAATCTACTCAGCTTAGAAAAGAGAAGGTTAAGAGTTTATCTTATATAGATATTCAAAATAGTTTGATTTTCTTGATCTATGAAGTTACTTAAGTCTTAAATAGGCTGATTTTACTCCAAGTAATGGATACAAACTTGTGGGCAAACGTTTTTCTTGGAATAAGGCGAAGTACTTTTTCCAACAGGATTGTTAACATATGGAACAATTTGTCAGGTTGGGTTGGTTGAAAGAAGTACTAGTTTATTAGAAATAAACTTGACACACGGTTCACTTCAAGTCCACGTCTTACACTGCTTGCATCTCTTTTATTACAATGACGAGTTTAGCACCGTCTTTCTCAGCAGTCAGACTTGCCTGTTTGCTTCACAGAACGATTTACTGGAGCGGATCTAATATCGCTTTTTGTCGTGATTTTTCAGTATTTTATCATTGCATTTCTTCAAATAGAGTTTTTTGGTGTGGTTTTCAGTGTTTAGTTAGTTGTAGGTCAACTATAGTGATGAAATAATCTATGATATAAACAGTAAGGAAAAAAGAAAAAGAGAGCAATACTCCTACACTGGTGCTTGGGGAACACTGTGCGAAGTTAAGGGATTTTCAATAAGTTTTATTTTCTATGATAAATCATTTTTGTTTATCATTTCAGCTTGCCAGCAGGTCAACAGTGTTCTATGTGTAGTAGAATATGGCGTTCAGGTTTATAGTAATTTTACCATGTCTTTGATTCGCAGGTTTTGTTTGGACAGACGGACCTTTGATGAAAAGCTAGCTACAGCTACAGAGAAAATTACTGCTCTAACACACGGGTAGATGTCCTTCAGGATTACTGCTCTAGCACACAGAGTAGATGTCCTTCAGGATTACTGCTCTAACACACAGGGTAGATGTCCTTCAGGATTACTGCTCTAACACACAGGGTAGATGTCCTTCAGGATTACTGCTCTAGCACACAGAGTAGATGTCCTTCAGGATTACTGCTCTAGCACACAGAGTAGATGTCCTTCAGGATTACTGCTCTAGCACACAGAGTAGATGTCCTTCAGGATTACTGCTCTAACACACAGGGTAGATGTCCTTCAGGATTACTGCTCTAACACACAGGGTAGATGTCCTTCAGGATTACTGCTCTAACACACAGGGTAGATGTCCTTCAGGATTACTGCTCTAGCACACAGAGTAGATGTCCTTCAGGATTACTGCTCTAGCACACAGAGTAGATGTCCTTCAGGATTACTGCTCTAACACACAGGGTAGATGTCCTTCAGGATTACTGCTCTAACACACAGGGTAGATGTCCTTCAGGATTACTGCTCTAGCACACAGAGTAGATGTCCTTCAGGATTACTGCTCTAACACACGGGTAGATGTCCTTCAGGATTACTGCTCTAACACACGGGTAGATGTCCTTCAGGATTACTGCTCTAACACACAGGGTAGATGTCCTTCAGGATTACTGCTCTAGCACACAGAGTAGATGTCCTTCAGGATTACTGCTCTAGCACACAGAGTAGATGTCCTTCAGGATTACTGCTCTAACACACAGGGTAGATGTCCTTCAGGATTACTGCTCTAACACACAGAGTAGATGTCCTTCAGGATTACTGCTCTAACACACAGGGTAGATGTCCTTCAGGATTACTGCTCTAGCACACAGAGTAGATGTCCTTCAGGATTACTGATCTAGCACACAGAGTAGATGTCCTTCAGGATTACTGCTCTAACACACAGGGTAGATGTCCTTCAGGATTACTGCTCTAACACACAGGGTAGATGTCCTTCAGGATTACTGCTCTAGCACACAGAGTAGATGTCCTTCAGGATTACTGCTCTAACACACAGAGTAGATGTCCTTCAGGATTACTGCTCTAACACACAGAGTAGATGTCCCTCAGGATTACTGCTCTAGCACACAGAGTAGATGTCCTTCAGGATTACTGCTCTAACACACAGGGTAGATGTCCTTCAGGATTACTGCTCTAACACACAGGGTAGATGTCCTTCAGGATTACTGCTCTAGCACACAGAGTAGATGTCCTTCAGGATTACTGCTCTAACACATAGGGTAGATGTCCTTCAGGATTACTGCTCTAACACACAGAGTAGATGTCCTTCAGGATTACTGCTCTAACACACAGGGTAGATGTCCTTCAGGATTACTGCTCTAACACACAGGGTAGATGTCCTTCAGGATTACTGCTCTAGCACACAGAGTAGATGTCCTTCAGGATTACTGCTCTAACACACAGGGTAGATGTCCTTCAGGATTACTGCTCTAACACACAGGGTAGATGTCCTTCAGGATTACTGCTCTAACACACGGGTAGATGTCCTTCAGGATTACTGCTCTAACACACAGGGTAGATGTCCTTCAGGATTACTGCTCTAACACACAGGGTAGATGTCCTTCAGGATTACTGCTCTAACACACAGGGTAGATGTCCTTCAGGATTACTGCTCTAACACACAGGGTAGATGTCCTTCAGGATTACTGCTCTAACACACAGAGTAGATGTCCTTCAGGATTACTGCTCTAACACACAGGGTAGATGTCCTTCAGGATTACTGCTCTAACACACAGGGTAGATGTCCTTCAGGATTACTGCTCTAACACACAGGGTAGATGTCCTTCAGGATTACTGCTCTAACACACGGGTAGATGTCCTTCAGGATTACTGCTCTAACACACAGGGTAGATGTCCTTCAGGATTACTGCTCTAACACACAGGGTAGAGTAGATGTCCTTCAGGATTACTGCTCTAACACACAGGGTAGATGTCCTTCAGGATTACTGCTCTAACACACAGAGTAGATGTCCTTCAGGATTACTGCTCTAACACACAGGGTAGATGTCCTTCAGGATTACTGCTCTAACACACAGGGTAGATGTCCTTCAGGATTACTGCTCTACAGGGTAATGTCTCAGGATACAAAAAAAAAAAAAAAAAAAAAAAAAAAAAAAAAAAAAAAAAAAAAAAAAAAAAAAAAAAAAAAAAAAAAAAAAAAAAAAAAAAAAAAAAAAAAAAAAAAAAAAAAAAAAAAAAAAAAAAAAAAAAAAAAAAAAAAAAAAAAAAAAAAAAAAAAAAAAAAAAAAAAAAAAAAAAAAAAAAAAAAAAAAAAAAAAAAAAAAAAAAAAAAAAAAAAAAAAAAAAAAAAAAAAAAAAAAAAAAAAAAAAAAAAAAAAAAAAAATCATTTTTGATTCATTTCGCTTAGCCACAGGTAGATGTCCTTCAGATTATGCTCTAACCAAGAGTAATGTCCTTCAGGATTATGCCTAGTACACATGTTACATGTCCTTCAGATTCTGCAAACGGTTTCTTGGTTATGTCAACAGACGTAGAGTCCTTCAGGATTAATGCTCTAACACACAGAGTAATGTCCTTCAGATTACTGCTCTACACACGGGTAGATGTCCTTCAGGATTACTGCTCTAGCACACAGAGTAGATGTCCTTCAGGATTACTGCTCTAACACACAGGGTAGATGTCCTTCAGGATTACTGCTCTAGCACACAGAGTAGATGTCCTTCAGGATTACTGCTCTAGCACACAGAGTAGATGTCCTTCAGGATTACTGCTCTAGCACACACAGTAGATGTCCTTCAGGATTACTGCTCTAGCACACAGAGTAGATGTCCTTCAGGATTACTGCTCTAGCACACAGAGTAGATGTCCTTCAGGATTACTGCTCTAGCACACAGAGTAGATGTACTTCAGGATTACTGCTCTAGCACACAGAGTAGATGTCCTTCAGGATTACTGCTCTAGCACACAGAGTAGATGTCCTTCAGGATTACTGGTCTAGCACACAGGGTAGATGTCCTTCAAGATTACTGCTCTAACACACAGGGTAGATGTCCTTCAAGATTACTGCTCTAACACACAGGGTAGATGTCCTTCAGGATAATTTCGACTCCAGCTTGCTAAGAAAATCATGGAGTGAGCCATCACCGTCGGTCTGCAGCGCTGTGTGTGGATGTTGAGACACTACAAAGTAATTCTTCTCTCACCAGGGAAAGCCGATCCTTCTTAGTAGAGCGACGAAGAGCGAGACCCTATACAAGTTTAACTTTGACGCCAATTAGGACTAAAAACCAGTTTTAGGTTTTCGTTAATGTCGAGGACAACGAATACAAAGTAGAGCTTGTCTGCGACCGTATCATCCGAGAACAGCTGGAGGAATTCTGCGCCAGAAACCTTTCATTCCGTAAACGTTTTTGTTTTCCAGATGCCAAGGTAGATGACGTTGTCAACAATGTACACGAGGTTTGTGGTGGCACTAACGATGATACAATTGTTATATACTTACTAATGATGTACTGGAGGATTGATCGGAAGAGCTGTTATAGAAATATTACCGACTTATTCAACATTTCCGAGATAAAAAAAAATAATATAAAACAAATAATATAATGACTTCAACAATTCTTTACAGGATTGGCGCCGGTAACGCCTTCGTTATTAGGGCATTCAGTTTAAATAATAAGTAAATGAACCATTGCTTTTAGGAAGAAGTTGAGTTCATGAAGTTGTGGCAGCATTTCTACATGCAGTCTGATAAGTTTATGAAGGACGTACTACACCTGGATGAAGTGGGAGCTGCGCGTGTTGGTAGGCTCCTTAGTGAGTCTACACTTGCATTATCGTCAAAATTCGCAACCCATATGGAGCAGACCCATCCCCCTCTGTAAGTACCTTTCCAAATAGGTCTTAGTTTCGTCTGAAGATATATTGTGTTAACGCTGGGAGTATGCGAAATAAAGTCTCAGTGACAACACTGCGTTAAAAGGAAGATATGAAATTATTGCCATTTCTGAATCTTGGTTAGATATTAGCACTAGATTTCCTTGCCAAATACTCACTCCCAGGGTTTACTTGTTTGATTTGGATAGGGTAAACAAAGTAGGCGGTGGTATCCTCTTTGTTAAAGTTCATTCACAACCCGTTACAAAAAAAAGAAACAATATTGTAGCAGCTATGAATGTCAACTTCACCTATGTAGAAATTAAAGATAAACTTCTTAACAAAATAACAATAGGACAAGGTTATAGGCCCCTCGCACAAATACCAGAGGTAGACGAAAGATTCTATGATCAGATAGAAGAAATTTGTAATAGAAAAATTCTATCATGGTAGGAGATCTGCTATCTAAACGGGGAGACTCCCTTTACAGTAACTCCGGGCACACGCGGGCTCTACCCAGATTTGCATTATAATGTCCGAGGCCAATCATTCGAGAAATTTTCTTACGGCGAAAATATATCAGATTTAGTTCTCACTACGACTGAGGATCTGGTTGATAATGTTGAAGTTGGAGAAAAGTTTAGTTCAAGTGATCACCGACAAATTACTTGCGAAGTTGCTTCCGATGCTACATGTAATGTTGGTCAAAGTGACAGTCGAGAAAAATTACCGGGTCTTATACGTGCAAATTTTAATGACCTTCGCATTGCTCTTGACAGGCAAACCTGAGATGATATGGTTAATGAAATATGACATGAACGTAACTTAGGATAGCTTCAGAAAAACCTACAGAGCAGCAGAGGGAACAGACGGTCTATTTCTACGACGAAACCAAGGTGGTGGAGCAGAGGGAACAGACGGCCTATTTCTACGACGAAACCAAGGTGGTGGAACAGTGAAATAATAACGTGGCTGTTGTTATGAAAGTAGCTCATAAAAACCTCAGAGAATCTAGTAACCATCATGATAGCGTTAGGTGTCTAAATTTTGCGTCGAGAAAGACAAAACTAACGTCAGTATGAAGCTCATATTGTTGAAAATAGTAAAAGAAACCGTTAGAAGTTTTGCAGTTACATCAACAAGTGACTCATTACCTAGTCAATAGGTCCGTAAATTATGGAAAACGGTGACTTGGTTCAAGAAAACAAAGCCATGGCAGAGATAGTAAATGACCTTTTTGCATCTGTATTTACGATCGAAGACACAACCTGTCTCAGTGATAAAAGAGGAGAAAGTTCTTCAAGAAATTAAGGCATATTTTCAGATGTAAACGAAAAGAAGATATAGAAAACGGCAGGCCTTGATAAGTTTCATCTGAGAACAATGGGAGAGGCGAATAATGAGGGATATAAGCCCTTGACTGCCCTTTTCAGTGTCACAAACTAAAGGAAAAGTTTCAGAAGAATGGGAGTTTGACAGTGTAACACCGAAATTATCGTCTGTAGTTGGAAAACTTATGGAATCTATGATTCGAGACAGAATGGTAAACCATTTAGAAGACCACCACTTAACAAATGATTCTCAGCATGGTTTACCGCGGTATTGCTCATGTCTGAGAAATCAGCAGATCTATTTTATATGATCAATATGTTTAGCAAAAGTGAAGCAATTGATGTTATCCATCAAGAGTTTCAAAAACCTTTCGATAAGGTTCTGCATCAAAGTTTACCAGCAAAAATCAAGTCCCATAGCACTAATAGGGTTGTACTCCTGTGGAAAGTATTTGGTTAACTGGCCGTAGACAAAGAACAGTGATTAATGGTCAAACATCAGAAAAGTTATACGTTACAAGTGGAGTGCCACAAGGATTAGTCTTGGGATCAGTTCTATTTTTCATATATATTAATAGTATTTATAATAGGCTACATTGCAAGATGGCAATATTCGCTGATTATACAAAGCTGGAAAATGACTGTACAAATGAAATCAGTCATCTACAACTTCATACTGATAAACTAGGTTCATAAGTGGCAAATTAATTTTGGTATCCATAAGTGCAAAGTTTTGTATATTCGTAGTAAAAACTGAAAGGCAAGCTGCAGTATGTATTTAGTTGAACCATAAAAGGTAAATGAGGAAAAAGACTTAGATGTGATAATCTCTGGCGACCTAAAACCAAGTAAGCAGTGCACAGAAGCAGTGAAAAGAGCGAACAAAATTCTTAATTTCATGGAAAGAGCTTTCGAAGTAAAGTCCAGGGAAATCATCCATATTCTTTACAATTCACTGATTCGTCCGCATCTTAAATTTTTCGTTCAGTTTTGGTCATCCTACCTCAAAAGCAAAAACAAAATAAAAGGCATGGACAGAATGGAGAGAGTACAGCGTCGAGCTGCTAAGATGATTCACAGGCTGAGAAAAAATATCCTTAGAGACGAGATTAAACGACTTGAATTTATTTAGCTTAGAAATGAGAAGGTTAAGAGGAGATCTAATACAATTAAGTATTCAAACTGATCAACGGCATTGATAATCTTGATCTATCAAGTTAGAAAAGACTTGATTTGTCTGACTGAACTCGTAGTAATGGATACAAAAATCGTGGACAAACGAATTGCCATGTATAGTAGTTGAAAAATCAGTGGCATAGATACCCTTAAGAGCAGAATTGATAGATACTTTGCTTCAAGTCAACGACTCTCATTATTTGCGCCTCCATAGTCAAAATGACATTTTGCAGGTAACTCTCTTTGAATTATCTTTATACCTTGTAGATTTTACCACATGATTCTGTGAGTTTTTGATAGATTCCACTATCAATAACAACCTCGAAAGGATTCGTTGGTCTGTTACTATTTGAATTCTTTTGCATTCCTTTGTTACTGACAATTTGCAGGTTATTCTCTTTGAATTGTCTGGATGCCTTCTAACTTTTGCCACACAAATCTGTGAGTCCCTGATATCTTCCACTTTCACAAAAATCTCTAAAGGACCCTTTGGCCAGGTGCTGTTTTAATTCTTTTACATTTTTTTGTATTTGTATTTGTATATATTAAAAGATTAGATAAGTAGAGAATGTAAAGGATCATTGCTTGTTTGTGACCTAGAAATAAACAGATTTTAGAAGTAATGAAAAGGATAAAAGTTGATAAGTCAGGACTGAATGATTTGGTAGAGAAGTGGGTGGCACCGAAACTAAATAGATCTTTGGACTGGAGGAAGACCATATTCCAGATCAAGAGGAAACGGTGAAGAGGAAAGGAATGCTGATCTAAAGACTCCATGAGGCTACTGACACGCCGAGTGCAGTTTTGGTGGGTATAGTTGGATTATAAGGGGACGACGTGTGATAGTTACATGTGAATTTGAGTGAGTTACGCAGAAGGTACTTAGGGAGGGTAGGAAAAGAGACAGGGAGATATCGGTCGAGTTTTTATCAGAGATGATAGATCGAGAGAAAAGAGAGACAGAAGCAAAGAAAACGGTCAAAAGACAAAACCTGCTGAGGCCAAATGAGGCAGCAGGACGGGGCAGCCCCGCCAAAGTGGTTCGGAATATTGTAATAGAAACGACAGTGAAAGCATTTTGCAGATGTAAATGGACTAGCAGTAAACGGTAAAAGACTGGCATTAAAAGATGACATGATGGAAATTATACCTAATCTTGTTGGAGTTATGAAGACAAAACTTACAAAGTCTTAATAGTTTTGTCCAAAGGGACACATTGTAACGAGGAGGGAACGGAAAGACAAAGAAGGAGAACTCGCCTTTTTCATGAGAGACAGTCTTAAGTTAAAGGAATTACTGGAAGAAGGCTCGTTCAAACGAGGCATAATGGTAAGGAGTACTGAGGGAAAGAAATGCATAGCGTTGGTGATAATATGTAATTCTCCAATAGAATTAAACGAACCAAAGCAAAAAATACAATGATAGTAATAAGTGAACAATCGCAATGGTATATGAAACACTAAGAAATATAATTCTCGAAAATGGTAAAATACTAATAATTGTGGATTTCAGCAACAAAGAGACAGACTGGGAGAATTAGGAATCTCCAGGGGATGGAGAGTTATGGAGACAGGTTCTTAGAGAGATCATCATGTCAATGGTGACACAAGGATGAGATAGATTGAAACACATTCATTGCTGCCTCTTATTTTCACACAAAGTAGCATGAAGACTGAGAATACCGCATACAATACACAACTTGGAAAAGTGATCCTGTTATGTTTTATCATGTAGTAAATGAAGATGTGAAAAGAGCAGATTTGACACTAGACTCAAAGAGGAGATACTCGTTCAAACTACACAGAAATCTGTAATTTCTGTGTTAACACGATGTAGAAAATGGAATTCAGTGGCCAGAAACCAGGGCATCACGATGAAAGATTAAATAACAATTAAGGTTTATGGGTTATCTTTAGCCTCCAACACGGAGGAAAGGTTAAAAAAAGGGAGGAATGGCACAACAGAAAAGGAAAAAAGAGAAGGAAAAAAAGAAAGGAAGAGGAAAACTCTGAAATTGATATTGTGGACAAGGCTTATGGGATCATAAATATCTTTTCTATAAGTTCATCAAGAGTAAACTCTCACTTAATTAAGAGCTAATGGGGCAAAAAGATTCAGAAGGAAGAGCTAAAGAGGATGCTGCACGGATATGTGAAAAAGTAGATGACAGATTCAAAAATGGAGCCAAAATTGATAACACATTTAACTCATCAGTGAGATGGAATCTGGTAGGGATATTGAAAAACTTTAAAATAGCCTACATACTTAAGAAGACACAACGAAGATACTAAGGGTCTTGACTTATGAAAAGCTCATAGTCTTGATGAAACTTCAAACTATGTGCAGATGCATGAAGCTACACTTGACAAGACCATTTGAAAAGTGCAAGATATCCTTGGAAGAAGGCAAGTGTCGCACCTGTTCACAAGAAACGAGACTGGAAGGAGGAGCTGAACTGCAGACCAATCCCCCTGACGAGTGTAGTCTGATATGGTATTATAAAAGATGATGATCAGAAAGAAAATGAATGCCCTCTACAAAGGAGAAACGACCAACTAAAAGTGAGAGAAAATTCTTAAAGGGAAAGGGGGTCATTTGTGACGAATTTCCTAAATTTCTACGAGTGAGTAAACTCTGTTTCAGTCAATAGAGAAGGGTGGGCAGGCTGTTTGTAACTGGACTCTGAGGAAGAATCTAAGACTGTGCAGCATGAGAGGCTGGTAAAGATAATAGATCTTCAGTCAGGATTATGGGGAAGAGTACTTCAATAGATAGAAGAATATCGTAGCGGAAGGAAACAAAGGACGCACGTTAGAGGATTCATCTTAGAATTGTGTCGTGTTCAATGGTGGCGTCTCAGAGGGATGTATTCTGGGGCAACACCTTTATTTGATCTATATAGATGATTTGCTAGATGGGCTGGTCTCCAACTTCAATATGTTTGAGGATGGTGCCAAGGTCATGAGGGAAGTGGGATGTATGGAGAATTATACCAACCTGCAAGTGGACCTAAACAAACCCCAAAGTTGACCCGACGTTAAGTAGCTTATGTGTGTGATGGTATGTGGCTACCCGAGCTACCCCTCTATCAGAGAAGAGAGGGCTATTTTCCTAAGGGAAGCCGTAATAAGAAAAGAAAGAGAAAGAAAGAAGGTATAGAGACTTAGACCATGATAACTAGTGTTGCCACGCATGTCCAACCTTACTCGCCAAGTTAGTAGTTCTAACGTACCGCAGTTACCATTGTATTAAGAATATAATAATAAGGTAGTAAGGGTATATATCATTAATAGGGTAGAAGAAATGTAGAAGAATGTCGCGAGAGTAAAATCAGTCGTTGGCATCAGTGTAGCAGTGTGGTTGGGCGTGTTGCTGGTGGCATCTGAGACTATGACAGGCCTACCCATAGAACCAAGAGATCACTAAAATGTTAAATTCAAAATGTTTAAATGAGGAATGCAGTGAAAAATGCCAGTTAGTAACACAAAGAATTGGAGTCGATGGCGGAAAATTGAAAATGTGAATTATTAAACTAATTACGTGTACCACGCAGTACTCTGTAGCGCCGTTTTGATAACTGTTTCTTTCCCCTACACCTCAAAATTTTGAAACTCTCTTCCCTCTCATGTTTTCCCCAGTAATCACGACTAAGCAATTTTCAAAAGAGAGGGTTTTCAATTCTTCCAAAATTTGTAAAGACTTTCCTTGTTTCTTCTTTTTTCCTTTCATTAACGTCACGTAGACTTTTGTCAGTGAATGGAGTCTCCAACGAAGAAAAAAAATGGTCAATGAAACTAATGCCTTCGGAACTATCTTATGATTGGGCAAGGCAAAGTCTACCTGAAATGCCTTCGTCAGTTCTGACGCGGTGCAGACACAGCTGCAGTGTCGTTTACAGGTCCAAATTTACTTAGCCCAGGGGAAAGAAACAGATATCCCAAATTATTCCAGTGCGTGCAGCACTGGGCTGTCAAGAGAGGATGTGCTTGGTGAAGTAAGAACCGGTCTATGTAGGGGTCAGTGAAGTGGCTACATTTCATATTACGATGAAACATAGAAAGTAACGGATGCAGCGAGGACGTGAGCTGTATCAATTAAGCAATCACGGCGTGCTTGATATAGAGGCGCGGTGCGAAGCTATGAGCAGAGCGACCATAAACCTGCTTGACCTGGAAAGCGCAGTCTACCTCTAGTGCATGAACACATCAGCACCGTCTTGCATATCTCCAATCAGCAGCTAAGGACATCTACTTTAATGAGGTGGGAATATTGGAGGTTGCTCACACACCGGAACACGGGGGTGTTTGTGCTCACACACCGGAACACGGGGGTGTTTGTGCTCACACCCCGGAACACTGGGGTGTTTGTGCTCACACACCGGAACACGGGGGTGTTTATGCTCACACACCGGAACACGGGGGTGTTTATGCTCACACCCCGGAACACTGGGGTGTTTGTGCTCACACACCGGAACACGGGGGTGTTTGTGCTTACACCGGGACACTGGGGTGTTTATGCTCACACCGGGAAACGGGGGTGTTTATGCTCATACCGGGACACGGGGGTGTTTGTGTGCAGACCCCAGGGCACGAAGGTGTTTGTGCTCACACACCGGGACAAGAGGATGTTTATGCTCACACTGGGACACAGGGTGTTTCTGCGCACACACAGGGACACGGGGGTGTTTATTCTCACACACCGGGACACAGGGGCGTTTGTGTTCACACACCGGGACAATGGGTGTTTATGCTCACACACTGGGACACGGGGGTGTTTATATTCACACTGAGACACAGAGGTTTTATGCTTACACCGAGACACGGAGGTGTTTATGCTCACAACTGCACACGGTGTTAGTGCTCACACACTGGTACACGGGGGTGTTTGTACTCACACACTGGGATACAGGGGTGTTTGTCCTCACACCGGAACATGGAGGTGTATATGCTCACACCGGGAAACGGGGACGTTTTGCACAAACACCGGGACATGGGGGTGTTTGTGCTCACACCGGGACATGGGGGTGTTTGTGCTCACACCGGGACACGGGGATGTTTATGCTCACACACCGGGAATACGTGGGTGTTTATGCTCACACAGGGACACGGAGGTGTTTATGCTCACACCAGAACAGGGGAGTATTTATGCTCACACACCGGGACGGGGTGGTGGGGGGAGGAGTGTTTATGCTCACATACCGGAACACGGGGGTGTTTATGTTCACACCGAGAGACAGAGGTGTTTATGTTCACACCGAGAGACAGAGGTGTTTATGTTCACACCGAGAGACAGAGGTGTTTATGTTCACACCGAGAGACAGAGGTGTTTATGTTCACACCGAGAGACAGAGGTGTTTATGTTCACACCAAGAGACAGAGGTGTTTATGTTCACACCGAGAGACAGAGGTGTTTATGTTCACACCGAGAGACAGAGGTGTTTATGTTCACACCAAGAGACAGAGGTGTTTATGTTCACACCGAGAGACAGAGGTGTTTATGTTCACACCAAGAGACAGAGGTGTTTATGTTCACACCAAGAGACAGAGGTGTTTATGTTCACACCAAGAGACAGAGGTGTTTATGCTTACACCGTAACATGGAGGTGTTTATGCTCACAACTGGACACGGTGTTAGTCCTCACACACTGGAACACGATAGAGTTTATGCTCACACACCGGGACACGGGGGTGTTTGTGCTCAGACCCCGTGACACGGGGGTGTTTGTACTCACACACCGGGACACAGGGATGTTTGTGCTCACACCGGGACACGGAGGTATTTATGATCACACCGGGAAACACAGGGGTGTTTTCCTCAACCACCGGGACACGGGGGTATTTGTGTTCACACCGGGACACGGAGGTGTTTATGCTCACACCGGGACACTGGAGAGTTAATGCTCACACCGGGACACGGGGGTGTTTATGCTCACACATCAGGACACGGGGGTGATATGTTCACACACAGGGACACGGGTTTTTCGTGCTCACACATTGGGACACGGGAGTGTATATTTTCACACCGAAACACGGATGTGTTTATGTTTACACACCGGGACACGAGGGTGTTTGTGTTCACACACCGAGACACATGGGTGTTTATGGTCACCCCGGGTACCGGCGGTGTTTATAATCACACCGGGACACGGGGGTGTTTGTGCTCGCAAAGGGACACGAGGGAGCTTATGTTCACACACTGGGACACGTGGCTGTTTATACTCACACCTGAAGACGGGGCTGTATATGCTCACACACTTGGACACGGGGTGGTTATGTTCACACACCGGGACACAGAGGTGTTTATGCTCACACCGGAACACGGAGGTGTTTATGCTCACACCGGGACACGGGTAAGTTTGTGCTCACACACCGGAACACGGGGGTGCTTGTGTTCACACCGGGACACGGGGGTGTTTATGCTCACACCGGGACACGGAGGTGTTTATGGTAACACACTGGGACGCAGGGTGTTTATGTTATAACACCGAGACATGGGGGGTGTTTCTGCTCACACACCGGGACATGGAGTTGTTCATGATCACACCGGGACACGGAGATCTTTATGCTCACACACCGGGATATGAAGATATTTATGCTCATACATTGAGACGGGGGAGTTTCGCTCACACACCTGGACACTGGGGTGTTTGTGCTCACACCGGGACACAGGGGTTTTTGTGCTCACACACCGAGACACGGGGGTGTCTATGCTCACACCGAAACACGGGGTTGTTAATACTCAGACCGAGACACGGAGGTGTTTATGCTCACACACAGGGATATGGAGGTGTTTATACTCACACATTGACCGGGGGAGTTTTCGCTCACACATGGGGACACTGGGGTGTTTGTTCACACACCGAGACTCAGGGGTGTTTGTGCTTACACACCGAGATACAGGGGTGTTTATACTCTCACCGGGACACGAGGCGTTTATGCTCACACCGGGACACGGGGCGTTTATGCTCACACCGGGACACGGGGTGTTTATGCTTACACCGGGACACGGGGGAGATTGTTCTCACACACCAGGACACGGGGGTGCCTATGCTCACACCGGGACATGGGGATGTTTATACTCACACACTGGGACACAGAGGTGTCTGTTTTCACACCTTGGGACACGGGGGTGTTTATGTTCACACAACGGGACATGTGGGTGTTTATGCTTACAAACTGGAACACGAGGCGTTTATGCTCACACACCGGGACACGGGGGTGTTTATACTCACACCGGGACATTGGTGTGTTTATGTTCACACACCGGGACACGGGGGGGGGGGGGGGGGGGGGTGGGGGGGGGGGGTTAGTGCTCACGCACCGGGACACGGGGGTGTTTATGCTCACAACGGGACACGTGGGTGTTTATTCTCACACCGTCGACACGGGAGTGTTTATGCTCACACACCGGGAAACGGGGGTGTTTCTGCTCACACGCTGGGACACAGAAGTGTTTAAGGTCACACCGTAACACGGGGGTGTTTGTGCGCACAGCGGGAAACGGGGGTGTTTATGCTCACAACGGGACACGAAGGTGTTTATGCTCATACAGGGACAGAGCGGTGTTTATGC
Organism: Panulirus ornatus; assembly: GCF_036320965.1. NCBI lineage: Eukaryota > Metazoa > Arthropoda > Malacostraca > Decapoda > Palinuridae > Panulirus > Panulirus ornatus. The sequence goes on along the minus strand of NC_092256.1, from coordinate 142,139 downwards.
GCACACACTGGGGACACGTGGGTGTTTATGGTCAAACCGGGACACAGAGGTGTTTTGCTCACACCGGGACACGGAGGTGATTATGCTCACATCGGGACACAGGTGCATTTATGCTCACACACAGGGATACCAGGGTGTTTATATTCGCACACCGGGACATGGGGTGTTTCTGCGCACACACTAGGACAGTGTGTGTTTATACTCATACCGGGACACGGAGGTGTTTATGCTCAAAACGAGACACGGGGGAGTTTGTGCTTACACACCTGGACACTGGGGTGTTTGTGCTTACACCGGGACACAGGGGTGTTTGTGCTCACACACCTGGACACGTTGGTGTTTGTGCTACACCAGGACAAAGAGATTTTTATGCTCACACACCGGGGACAGATGAGTTTATGGTCACACCGGGACACGGAGGTGTTTATTCTCACAACGGGACAGGGGTGTTTGTGCTCACACACAGGGACACGGCGGTGTTTATGCTCACATTGCGACAGGGGATGTTTATTCTCACACTGGGACACAGGAGCATTCATACTCACACACAGGGACACAGGGGTGTTTATATTCACACACCGGGACATGGGGTGTTTCCGCTCACACACCAGGACAGGGCGTGTTTATACTCACACCGGGACACGTAGGTGTTTATGCTCACACCGGGACACGGGTGTGTTTGCGCTCACACACTGGGACACAGAAGTGTTTATGCTCACATCGGGACACGGGGGTGTTTACACTCACACCGGGACACAGGTGCATTTATACTCACACACAGGGACACAGGGGTGTTTATATTCACACACCGGGACATGGGGTGTTTCTGCCCACACACCAGGAAAGGATGTGTTTATACTCACACCGGAACACGCAGGTGTTTATGCTCACACCGGGACACGGGGGAATTTGTGCTAACACACCGGGACACGGGGCTGTTTGTGCTAACACACCGGGACACGGGGGTGTTTGTGCTTACACACCTGGACACGTTGGTGTTTGTGCTACACCAGGACAAAGAGGTTTTTATGCTCACACACCAGGGACAAATGGGTGTTTATGGTCACACCGGGACACGGAGGTGTTTATGCTTACAACGGGACATGGGTGTTTGTGCTCACACACCGGGTCATAGGGGTGTTCATACACACACCGGGACACGGGGGTGTTTTTTGCTCACACACCGAGAGACGTCGGTGTTTGTGCTCATACACCGGAACACGGTGGTGTTTGTGCTCACACAGCTGGACAGGGTGATGTTTATGTTCACACACCTGGACACAGTGATGTTTGTGAAAACACCCCGGGACACAGGGGTGTTTGTACTCACACACCGGGACCTGGGGGTGTTTGTGCTCACACACCGGGATACGAGGGTGTTCATGCTCACACACCGGGACACAGAGGTGTTTGTGCTCACACATGGGACACGTGGGTGTTTGTGCTCACAACGGGACACGGGGGTGTTTATGCTCGCATTGGGACACGGAGGTATTTATACTCACACACTGGGACAGGGGGTGGTTTTGTTCACACACCAGTTCACGGGGATGTTTATCCTCGCACCGGTACACGGAGGTATTTATGCTGACACTGGGACACGGAGGTGTTTATGCTGACACTGGGACACGGAGGTGTTTATTCTTACACAAGGACACGTGGAAGTTTGTGCTCACACACCGGAACACGGATATGTTTGTGCTCACACCGGGACACAGGGATATTTGTGCTCACACGCCCAGACATTGTGGCGTTTATGTTTACACCGGAACACGTGGGAGTTTGTGCTCACACACCGGGACACGGTGATGTTTATGCCCACACCGGGACACGGTGTGTTTATGCTCACACCGAGAAACAGGTGTGTTTATGTTCACACACCGGGACACGGGATTGTTTCTGCTCGCACACCGGGACACCGGGATGTTTATGCTCAAAACGGGACACGTGGGTGTTTGTGCTCATACAGTCGACACGGGAGTGTTTATGCTCACACACTGGGAAACGGGGGTTATTTTGTTCACACACCGGGATATGGTGTTGTTTCTGCTCACACACCATTTCACGGGGGTGTTTATCCTCACACCGGGACATGGAGGTGTTAATGCTCGTACCATAAAACGATGCTGATTTTGCGCACATCAGAACACGGGGGTGTTTATGCTCACATTGGGACACGGAGGTGTTTATGCTCACACCGGTACTCGGAAGTGTTTATGCTCACACTGGGACAGAGTGGTATTTATACTCACACCGTGACACGGAGGTGTTTATGCGCACAAAGGGATACGGGGGAGTGTTTGCTCACAAACCGGGACTCGGGGGTGTTTGTGCTCACACAGCAGGACACGGTGATGTTTATGTTCTCACACCTGGACACGGGGTGTTTGTGCTCACATACCGGAACAGAGGGGTGTTTTTGCCCACACACCGGGACATGGAGGGGTTTTGCTTACGCACCGGGACACGGGGGTGTTTGTGCTCACACTCTGGGACACGGGTGTGTTTGTGCTCACACAGTGGGACACAGAGGTGTTTATGCTCACACCGAGAAACAGGGGCGTTTAGGCTCACACCGTGACACGGTGTTTATGCTCACACCGGGACATGGGGTTGTTTATGCTCACACACTGGGACAGGAGGTGTCACTGCTGACACATTGGGAAAAGGCGGTGTTTGAACTCATACCTGGACACGGAGGTGTTTATGCTCATACCGGGACACGGTGGTGCTTTTGTGCACACACCGGGACACGGGGTTGCTTGTGTTCACACACCGGGACACTGGGGGTGCTTGTGTTCACACACCGGGACACGGGGCTGTTTGTGCTAACACCGGGACACGAGGGTGTTTATGCTCACACAACGGGACACGGGGATGTTTATGTTCACATACCGGGTCAAGGAGGTGTTTATGCTCACAAAAGGGAACACGAGGATGTTTGTACTCATGCCTGGATACAGGGGGGGTTGTGCTCACATAACAGGAAACGGGGATATTTATGCCCACACACCGGGGACACGGGGGTGTTCGTGCTCACACCGGGACACGGGGGTGTTTATGCTCATACACCGGGACACTTGGGTGTTTGTGCACACACACAGAGACAAGAGGGTGTTTGTGCTCACACGCCGGGACACTTGGGTGTTTGTGCTCACACACCGGGAGACGGTTGTGTTTATGTTCAAACACCGGGACACAGGGATGTTTGTGCTCATACCGGTACAAGGGGTGTATATGCTCACACACCGTGACAAGGGTATGTTTGTGTTCACGCACCAGGACACGGGGGTGTTTATGTTCACACACCGGGACACGGTCATGTTTGTGCTCACTCCAGGACACAGGTGTGTTTGTGTTCAAACACCGAGGCACGGGGGTGTTTGTGCTCACACACCGGGACACGGGGGAATTTATGCTCACAAGGGGACAAGGGGGTGTTTGTGCTAAGACACCGAAACTCAGGGGTTTTTGTGCTCACACAGCTGTACACGGGGATGTTTATGTTCACAAACCGGGATACGGGGGTGTTTGTGCTCACACCGGATCACGGGGGTGTATATGCTCACACATCGGGACACAGGGGTGTTTATCCTTCCACATCGGGTCACGAGGGTGTTTATACTCACACATCGGGTCACGGGGGTGTTTGTACTAACAAACCAGGACATGGGGATGTTTATGCTCACACACTGGGACATGGGGGTCTTTTTGATCACACCGGGTCATGGGGGCGTTTGTGCTCACTCACCGGGCTACGACAGTGTTTATGCTCATATACCGGGACACGGGGATGTTTGTGTTTATAGTCACACCGAGACAGTTAGCTGTTTATGCTCACATACCGAGACAGTTTATGCTCACATACCGGGACACAGGGGTATTTGAGCTACACCGGGACAAGGATGTGTTTATGCTCACACCGGGACACGGAGGTGTTTATGCTCAAACCGGGACACGGGAAAGTTAATGCTCACACCGGGATACGGAGGTGTTTATGCTCACACCGGGACACAGGTGTATTTATGCTCACACGCAGGGACACCGGGGTGTTTATATTCACACACCGGGACTTGGTGTGTTTCTGCTCACACACCAGGACAGGGTGTGTTTATCCCCACACCGGGACACGAAGGTGTTAATGCTCACACCGGGACACGGAGGTGTTTATGTTCACACAAGGACACGTGGGAGTTTCTGCTCTCACACCGGAACACGGATTTGTTTGTGCTCACACCGGGACACAGGGGTGTTTGTGCTCACACCGGGACACAGGGGTGTTTGTGCTCACACGCCCGGACACTGTGGTGTTTATGTTTACACCGGGACACGGGGGAGTTTGTGCTCACGCACCGGGACACGGGGGTGTTTATGCTCAAACCGGGAAACAGGAGTGTTTATGCTCACAAACTGGGACACGGGGATGTTTACATTCACACAACGGGACATGTGGGTTTTTGTGCTCACACGCCTGGACACGGTGGTGTTTATGCTCACAGCGGGGCACAGGAGTGTTTATGTTTACACCGGGACACGGGGTGTTTATGTTCACACACCGGGACACGGAAGTGTTTATGCTCACACTAGGACACGGAGTGTTTATGCTCACACCGAGAAATGGGTGTGTTTATGTTCACACATAGGGACACGGCGGTGTTTCTGCTTTCAATCCGGGACACGGTTATGTTTAAGCTCAAAACGGGACAGAAACGGGGTTGTTTTTACTCACTCACCGGGACACTGAAGTGTTTATGCTCAGACCGTAAAATGGAGGTGTTTATGCGCACACCGGGAAACGGGGGTGTTTATGCTCACACCGGGACACGGAGGGATTTATGCTCACCTCGGCACACGGAAGTGTTTATGCTCACACCGGGACAGAGAGGTATTCATGCTCACACCGTAACACGGAGGCGTTTATGCTCACAAACGGATACGGGGGAGTTTTTGCTCACACACCGGGACACGGGGGTGTATGAGCTCACACCGAGACACGTCGGTGCTTGTGCTCAGACACTGTGACACGAAGGTGTTTATGCTCACAAAGGGATACGGGGGAGTGTTTGCTCACACACCAGGACACGGGGGTGTTTCTGCTCACACAGCGGAACACGGGGATGTTTATGTTCTCATACCTGGATAAGGTTGTGTTTGTGCTCACACATCGAAACAGAGGGGTGTTTGTGCTCACACACCGGGACATGGGGGTGGATTTGCTTACACACCGGGACACGGGGGTGTTTGTGCTCACACACTGGGACACGGGTGTGTTTGTGTTCACACACTGGGATACAGAGGTGTTTATGCTCACACCGAGAAACAGGGGCGTTTATGCTCACACCAGGACACGGATGTGTTTATGCTCACACCGGGACACAGAGGTGTTTATGCTCACACTGGGACACGGAGGTGTTTATGCTCTCAATGGAACACGGAGGTGTGTATGTTCGCACCTGGACACGGAGTTGTTTATGCTCGCACACCGGGACAGGGGGTGTTTCTGCTAACACATTGGGACAAGGAGGTGTTTATTCTCATAGCGGGACACGGGGTTGCTTGTGCTCACACACCGGGACACGGGGCTGTTTGTGCTAACACTGGGACACGGATGTGTTTATGCTCACACCGGGACATGAGGGTGTTTATGCTCACACACCGGGACACGGGGATGTTTATGTTCACTCACAGGGAGACGAGGGTGTTTTTGCTCACACAACGGGACACGAGGGTATTTATGCTCACACACTGGGACACGGGGGTATGTGTGCTCAAAAACCGGGACAGGGGGGTATTTATGCTCACAAAAAGGGACACGAGGATGCTTCTACTCACGCATGGACACATGGGTGTTTGTGCTCACATACCGGGAAACGGGGGTGTTTATGCCCACACACCGGGGACACGGGGTTGTTTGTGCTCACACCGGGACACGGGGATGTTTGTACTCACACACAGGCACAAGTGGGTGTTTGTGCTCACACATCAGGACACTTGGGTGTTTGTGCTCACACATGGGGAGAGATGGGTGTTTATGTTCAAACACCGGGACACGAGGGTGTTTGTGCTTACACCGGTTCACGGGGGTGTGTATGCTCACACACCGTGACTGGGGGTTTTTATGTCAACACAGCGGGACACGAGGGTGTTTGTGCTCAAACACCAGGACACGTGGGTGTTTGTGCTCACACCGGGACACAGATTTTTTTATGCTCACACAGGGACACGGGGGGTTTAATGCTCACAACGGGACACGGGGGTGCTTATACTCACACACTGAGACACATGGGGTGTTTATGTTCACTCGACAGGACATGGGGGTGTTCATGCTCATACCGGGACACGGAGGGGTTTATGCTCACACAGGGACACGGAGGTGTTTATATTTACACCAGGACACGGGAGAATTTGTGCTCACACACCGGGACACAGGGGTGTTTGTGCTAACACCCTGGGACACGGGTGTGTTTGAGCTCACACCAGGACACGGGGGTGTTTATGCTCACACACCGGGGACAAGTGGGTGTTTATGATAACACCGGGACACGGATGTGTTTATGCTCACACCGGGACACGAGGGTGTTTATGCTCACTCCGGGACACGGGGGTGTTTATGTTCACACACTGGGACACGGGGATGTTCACGTTCTCATAACTGGAAACGGGGGTGTTTGTGCTCAAACACCGGGACAGAGGGGTTTTTGTGCTCACACACCGGGACATTTGGGGGGGGGGGGTTTGCTTACACACCGGGACACGGGGGTGTTTGTGCTCACACACTGGGACACGGGGGTGTTTGGGCTCACACCAGGACACGGGGTTGTTTATGCTCACACATCGGGACAGGGGGTGTTTCTGCTAACACATTGTGACAAGGTGGTGTTTGAACTCACACCGGCAAACGGAGGTGTTTATGCTCATACCGGGACACGGGGGTGCTTGTGCTCACACACCGAGACACAGGGTTGCTTGTACTCACACACCGGGACACGGGGCTGTTTGTGCTAACACCAGGAAACGGATGTGTTTATGCTCACACCGGGACAAGGGGATGTTTATGTTCACACACCGGGACGTGGGGGTGTTTTGCTCGCACAACGGGACACGAGGGTATCTGTGCTCACACACCGGGACACGGGGGTATTTGTGCTCAAACACCGGGACACAGGGGTGTTTATGCTAACACCGGGAGACGTGGGTGCTTATGCTCACACCTGGACCCGGCGTGTTTATGTTCACACACGGGGACACAGGGGTATTTGTGCTCACACCGGCACATATAGGTTTTTATGCTCACACCGGGACACGGGGCAGTTTGTGCTCACACACCGGGTCACAGGGATGTTTCTGTTCACACCGGGACACGGGGGGGGGGGGTGTTTATGCTCACACCGGGACACAGAGGTGTTTATGCTCACACCGGGATACGGAGGTGTTTATGCTCACACTGGGACACGGGGGAGTTTGTGTTCACACACTGGGACACGGGGTGTTTATGTTCAAATACCGAGACATGGGGGTGTTTATGCTCACACACCGGGACATGGGGGTGTTTATGCTCACACATGGACACGAGGGAGTTTTTGCTCACACACCGGGACACTGGGTTGTTTGTGCTCACACCGGGACACTGGGTTGTTTGTGCTCACACATCGAGACACGGGGGTTTATGCTCACACCGGACACGGAGTGTTTATTCTTACACCGTGACACGGGGGAGTTTGTGCTCATTTACTGGGACACTGGGGTGTTTGTGCTCACAGGGAGACACAGCGGTGTCTGCGCTCACACCGGGACACGGGGGTATTCATTCTCAAACACTGGGACCCGGGGGTGTTTATGTTCACACAACGGTACATTTCGGTGTTTAAGCTCACACTCAGGGGCACGGGGTGTTTATGCTCACACACCGGGAAACGGGGGTGTTTGTGCTGACACCGGGATTCGGATGATTTACGCACACACCGGGACACGTGGGAGGTTGTGCTCACACCGGGACACATGGGTGTTTGTGCTCACACCGGGACACCGGGACACGGATGTATTTATGCTCACACCGGGATGCGTGGGTGTTTATGCGTCACACACGGGACACGGGGATGTTAATGTTCACACACCGGGACAGAGCGTGTTTGTGCTCACACACCGGGACAGAGGGAAGTTTATGCTCACACCGGGAAAAGGGGGTGTTTCTCCTCACACACCGGAGCACGGGGGTGTTTTTGCTCCCACACCGGGACACGGGGGCTTTTATGTTCACACTCTGGGAAACAGGGGTGTTTGTGCTCACACACCGGGACACGAAGGTGTTTGTGCTCAAACAGGGACACGGATGTGTTTATGCTCACACCGGGACACGGGGTTGTTTATGCTCACAACCGGACACCGGGTGTTTATGATCACGCACCGGGACAAAGGGTGCTCGTGCTCCCACACCGAGACACGGGAGTGTTCGTGCTCACACCGAGACACGGGGTGTTTGTGCTCAAACCGGGTCACGGATGTGTTTATGCTCACACCGGGACACGGGGTTGTTTACGCTCACAACGGGACATGCGGGTGTTTATGATCACCAGCGGACAAGGGGTGTTCCACACCGGCAGGAGTGTTATGTTCACACAGGACACGGGGGTGTTTGTGCTCACACCCGGACAGGGTTGTTTGTGCTCACAACGGGACACGGGTGTTTATGTCCACACCGGGACACGAGGTTTATGGGTCACACACCGGACACGGGGTGTTTTTTCACACACCGGACGTGGAGTTTTGCTCATACACCGGGACACGGGGGCTTTTATGTTCACACTCTGGGACACAGGGGTGTTTGTGCTCACACAACGGGACACGAAGGTGTTGTCCTCACACACCGGAACGGGAGTGTTCGTGCTCACAAACCGGGATACGGGAGTGTTTGAGCTCACATCGGGATTCAGATGTGTTTATGCTCACTTCGGGACACGGGGGAGTTTGTGCTCACACTGGGACACATGGGTGTTTTTGCTCACACATCAGGACACTTGGGTGTTTGTGCTCAAACCGGGACACGGATGTGTTTATGCTCACACCGGGACACGGGGGTATTTATGCTCACACCGGGACACGGGGTGTTTATGATCACACCGGGAAACAGGGTGTTTAGTCAACACCGGGACACGTGGTATTTATGCTTCACACCGGACGCGGGGTGTTTTTGCTCCACCGAGGACACGGGGATGTTTATGTTCACACACCGGGACACGGAAGTGTTTATGCTCACACACCGGGACATGGAGGTGCTTTTGCTCACACATAGGCCCGGGAGAGTTTTCGCTCACACACGGGAACACCAGGGTGTTTGTGTTCACACACCGGGACACAGAGGTGTTTATGCACACACCATAACACGGGGATGCTCATGCGCACACCGGGACACGGGGGTGTTTATTCTCACAACGGGACACGGGGGTGTCTATGCTCACACACCGGGACACGGGGTGTTTATGTTCAGACACCGAGATATGGGGGTGTTTCTACTCACACACCGGGACATGGGGATGTTTATGCTCACAGCGGGACACGGAAGTGTTTATGCTCACACATGGACATGGAGGTGTTTATGCTCACACATGGACACGGGAGAGGTTTTGCTCACACACGGGGTCACTAGGGTGTTTGTGCTCACACCGGGACAAAGGGATGTTTCTGCTCACACACCGAGACACGGGGGTTTTTATGCTCACACCGGGACACGGGGGTTTTTACGCTCACACCGGGACACAGGAGTGTTTACGCTTACACCGGGACACAGGGGTGTTTATATTCACACCGAAACACGGGGGTGTTTATGCTCACACCGGGACACGTGGGTGTTTGTGCTTACACACCGGGAAACGGAAGTGTTTATGCTCACACCGTAACACGGGGGTGTTCATGCGCACACCGGGAAACGGAGATGTTATACTCACACTGGGACACAGAGGTGTATATGCTCACACCGGGACACAGGGAAGTTTGTACTCACGCACCGGGACACGGGGTTGTTTGTGCTCACACCGGTATACGGGGGTGTTTATGCTCACAAAAGGACACGGGGGAGTTTTTGACCACACACCAGGACACGTGGGTGTTAATGCTCACACTGGGTCACGGGGGTGTTTATGCTTACCGTAGGACACGGGGGAGTTTGTGCTCACACACCGGGACACGGGGGTGTTTATGCTCACACCGGGACAAAGGGGTGTGTATGCTCACGTACTGGGACACGGGGGTGTTTGTGTTCACACAACGGGACATGGAGGTGTTTATGCTCACACACCGTGACACTGGGCGTTTATGCTTGCACACTGGGACACAGGGGTATTTATACTCACACTGGGACACGGGGTGTTTATGCTCACACAGGGGCAAGGGCGTGTTTATGTTCACGCAACAGGACACGGGGGAGTTTTTGCTCACACTCGGGGACACGTGGGTGTTTATGTTCACAACGGGACACCTATGTATTTGTGTTCACACCGTCGACATGGGAGTGTTTATGCTCACACCGGGAAACGGGGTGTTTGTGCTCACACACCGGGACACGGATGTGTCTATGCTCATTCCGGGACACAGGGCTGTTTGTGCTCACACACCGGGACACAAGGTGTTTGTTCTCAAACACGGGGGTGTTTCTGCTCACACACCAGGACAAGGGAGTGTTATGCTCACACACAGAGACACGAGGGTGTTTATGCTCACAACGGGACACGGGGTGTTTGTGCTCACATACCGGCACACGGGGGTGTTTTTGCTCACACACCTTGACACGGGAGTTTTTATGATCGAAACCGGAACACGGGTTTTATGTTCCCTCATCGGGACACGGAGGTGTGTTTGCTCACATACCGGGACACGGGGATGTTTATGCTCAAAACGGGACACGTGGTTGTTTGTGCTCACACCGGGGACACGGATGTGTTATGCTCAAACACCGAAGGACGGTAGTGTTTTTTGGTCACACACAAGGACACTGAGGTGTTTATGTTCACACCGTAACACGGGGATGTTTATGCTCACACCCTGGAGACACGTGGGTGTTTACGGTCACTCCAGGACACGGAGGTGTTTATGCTCACACCGGAACACGGAAGGTGTTTATTCTCACACCGAGACACGGGGGTATTTATGCTCACACCGGGACACAGGGGTGTTTATGCTCACATACTGGGACACGGGGGGGTTATGTTCACAGACCGGGACATGGGGTGTTTCTGATCATACACAAGGACAGGGGATGTTTATACTCACATCGAGACACGCAGGTGTTTATGCTCACACCGGGACACGGGGGTGTTTGTGCACACACCGGGACACCGGAGTGTTTGCTCTCACACACCGGAACACTGGGGTGTTTGTGCTCACACTAGGACAAAGAGGTTTTCATGCTCACACACCAGGGACCTGTGGGTGTTTATGGTCACAACAGGACACGGAGGTATTTATGCTCACAACGGGACACAGGGGTGTTTATGCTCACACCAGGACACGGGGTGTTTATGTTCATACCGGGACACGTCGGTGTTTGTGCTAATACATCGGAGAACGGGGTTGTTTGTGCTCACACAGAGGGACACGGAAATGTTTAAGTTCACACACCAGGACGTGGGTGTTTCTGTTCATAGAGTGGGACACAAAGATGTTTATGCTCACACAACGGGACACGGTGGTGTTTTGCTCACACACCGGGACATGGGGATGTTTATGCTCACAAACCAGGACACGGGAGTGTTTGTGCTCACACACCAGGACACAAAGATGTTTATGCTCACACCGAGACACTGGGGTGTTTATTCTCAGTCCGGGACGCGGAAGTGTTTATGCTCACCCACCGAGATACATATGTGTTTATGCTCACACGGGGAGACGGAGGTGTCTATACTCACAACGTGACAAGGTGTTTCTGTCCACAGCGGGACACGGAGGTGCTTGTGCTTACATACCGGGACACGGACGTGTTTATGCCCACACACCGTAGACACGGGGGTGCTTATGCTCACACAGTATCACGTGGGTGTTTATTCACACACCAGGACACGTGCGCGTTTTTGCTCACACCGGGACACGGCGGTATTTATGCTCACACCGGCACAGGGGGGTGTTTGTGCAATAACAAGCCTGGTTGGTAATAACTAGCCAAGATGGTAATAACAAGCCAGGATGGTAATGATATGTCAGGATGATAATATCATGCCAGATTGTTAATAACAAGACAGGATGGTAATAACAAGCCAGGATGTTAGTAACATGCCAGGATGATGATAACAATCCAGGATGGTGATAACAAGCCAGGATGGTAATAACAAGCCAGGATGGTAATAACATGCCATGATGGTAATAACAAGCCAGGATGGTAATAACATGCCATGATGGTAATAACATGCCAGGATGATGATAACAAGCCAGGATGGTGATAACAAGCCAGGATGGTAATAACAAGCCAGGATGGTAATAACATGCCAGGATGATGATAACAAGCCAGGATGGTAATAACATGCCATGATGGTAATAACATGCCATGATGGTAATAACATGCCATGATGGTAATAACATGCCATGATGGTAATAACATGCCATGATGGTAATAACATGCCATGATGGTAATAACATGCCATGATGGTAATAACATGCCATGATGGTAATAACATGCCATGATGGTAATAACATGCCATGATGGTAATAACATGCCATGATGGTAATAACATGCCAGGATGGTATCAACATGCCAGTAGAATGAATAGAAACAATATATTACGCAGTATGTAAATTCATATTAATTTACTTTTCATATGATCTTTTTTCTGGTCTTACGAATGTTAATAATATGGTGTTTAACAGGAATCTTGGTGGATATAATAAATAAAGCTTTCATATCAATAACAAGTGAATCTTTATTTTGATATACAGATTTTAAATATTGGATGAACATCACTTTTTAATAGGTTATCTGCTTAATACTAAGAAATCTTTTTTTACAGGTACTGTTGCGTCCTCATCTAGATAACCGTAGTCGGTTTTGGTCAACCTACTTGAAGTAAAACAATGCAATGGAGAGAATACGTATGTTCGCTACTAAACTGATTCCAGAAACGAGCAAGAAATCCTATGAGAACTTAGCTTAGGAAAGAGAAATTTATGACGTGATCTATTATAGGTATTCAAAATTTTCAAAGGACATGATTATATCGATCTAGAAAGCTACAATTGATAAATTCGTCCGCTTTTAGTCGTAATGGATTCAATGGATTCATACTTGTAGACATACATTTTACCATGATTGAGGCGAAGCGCATTTTCTTCAACAGGATTCTTAATACATAAAATGACCCACCAAGTAGAGTGATCCAAAGCAATAACATAGACACGTTTCACATAGATCTGATTAATGTTTTGCTTTAAATCAACGACTGACATTATTTGCTCCTCTTTAACCGTATGAAAATTTTACAGGCGTTTTTCTTACCACTTTAAAATCCATGAGATACTGTCTACCACAAACAGTCTCATCAAGACCCAGTAGTCAGTTGGTGTCTGAATTTCTTTTTATTCCGATGCTTGCAAATGTTACTTTACTTTGCTTCATTGAGGCTACTGGCAACAATGTCTAAGTGGTATTTCATTCTTAGATCTTCTAAGTGATTTCTGGGTTTACGTAGACTGTATGGCGATCAAACTAGTACCTCACCTTCATTGTTCTGAAAAGTAATTTTCTCAAGATCAATGTATAGTAGACAGCGAAACGTCTCTTTTAGTCATGAATAGATCTACATCAATGATTGGCTTTTTTGATATGTTCAAAGGACTAGATAATTTAAGTAATGTATTGGACACATGAGGTTTGCTTCTTCTGTAGTTATGATTAAATCACTTTTCAATTTGAATCTCATTAAAGTATTCTACTTAAAGGAATTTGGCTTACTTCACATGGGAATTGGGATACGGTTATCATCAACAAGTGTTTTGCATCTAAACAGTCGCCTTTTAAGACACTTATATCAAACTCGACTTGTTAGTGGCACTCTGAGATGGTAATGAAGTCCGCCTGGTTATCAGGGTATCAGTCAAGTGACTAGAGATGCCACAAGCTAATACTTATCTATCATTCTGATAAGGTGTTCCATGAGCTTAATACCTGCAGATGATAAACTCACCAGTGAGAGGTCTCCTTCGGCAGGACTCATCATCGCTATCAGAACTACAGACTCGTCGAGGACTCGCGACTCTAAGCAACCTATTTCACCCAGCTCAAGTTTGGAGTGAACTATCAAAGTTGTCGGAGCCTCACAAAAGGTCCTGATGTTGCTCTTAACTGTGTCGTCCATATTCATTTTTTTTCTTATTCTGTTTGAAACATCAATGAGAGGATCTTACTAAAAGAGTAATGGCTTAACCAATATGCTTTGTGAATACAAAGACATCCCATTTGTAGACAGCAGTATGGCTTCAGAGACAATAAAGCAACACCTCCTGTCTGAGACGCATCGGATTGGTGTAGTGGGTTTTCCCATGATGGTGAATACGTATTGGGTGGATGTGGTGGGTCCTTCCATGACGGTGAATTCGTGTTGGATGGATGTAGTGGGTAATTCCGTGAGGTCAGTCGGGTCTTACTACCGTACGCTCTTGCTTTAACCGTACCTTCCTCCTGCCACCGCTGGATCCACCGGTACACTGTGGACATACTGGCCCCGGTCACGTAGGATATCTCACGTGTTGACATACCATCTAGCCACAACCACACTATTCTAGCGCGGTTGAGTAGAACTGCTACACTATCTCTACGGCGCTTCCCCATATCACAGGCTCTGCCAAACATACATTGGGTAGGATATCATTAAAGAAGAATGGAATTTTTCATCATGAAGTTTACTGTAAAATGATATGACTTTTTTCTTTTTCAATGCCTTACATTTTTTCTGCCTCAGCGAAGTAGCGTCAGTAACAAATGAACAACAGTGTTATCTACACACTTTCATATTCTAAGTGCCATGTACTCAATCAACAGCCTACCCTTTACGGCTAAGCTCCAGTGATTATTACAAGGTTTATCTTTTCCATTTCAAATTCTCAGTGCCAGATTTGTGATAATACGTCTACCCCATATACCACATCACGCCAGTTTATTCTATTCCATGCAGGTTTTTCACTCTCCAAAATAATCAGACAATGAGAGTACAAACACTTCATTATTCCAGCCTTCTATCTCGATCTCGATCTCCCCCTACCCCACTGTTCCCTCCACTTCTGACCATTCCATCCTCTTCGTCATTCTTTCTTCATTCATCCTCCCCAGGTGTCAAAACCATTAAGTCATGTCCTCGTCAGCCTTTTAAGTGTCATCACTGTCGTTTCTTACACGATCGACCTTATAAGTCAGAGGCTATCAATTTCGAATAAGTCCACCCTTCTCCATTCTCGGTTTTCAAGGCGAAAGTCTCATACCCAGACAACTCTACTGGAAGTATATTAGCGATTATTAATGTGCGTCCATGTCCTTACAGTATAGGCTATGAATCTGATTTCCAATTTGAGTTTTAAAGAAACGAAAAGAGGTTAATGAAACAAGCCGATACACTAAAGGTTCCAAAGCTCATCCCGCATTGGTATATAGTTATCATCTATTCCATGTATCCAATGTGTGTCAAATATATACCTTTACCGTAGTGATGGAGGTGGATCTGGTCCGACATGAAAAGCTTTTATCGTCTAGTCTATATATATATATATATATATATATATATATATATATATATATATATATATATATATATATATATATATATATATATATATATATATATATATATATATATATATATAAAAATATATATATATATATATATATATATATATATATATATATATATATTTTTTTTTTTTTTTTTTTTTGCTTTGTCGCTGTCTCCCGCGTTTGCGAGGTAGCGCATGGAAACAGACGAAAGAAATGGCCCAACCCACCCCCATACACATGTATATACATACGTCCACACACGCAAATATACATACCTACACAGCTTTCCATGGTTTACCCCAGACGCTTCACATGCCTTGATTCAATCCACTGACAGCACGTCAACCCCGGTATACCACATCGCTCCAATTCACTCTATTCCTTGCCCTCCTTTCACCCTCCTGCATGTTCAGGCCCCGATCACACAAAATCTTTTTCACTCCATCTTTCCACCTCCAATTTGGTCTCCCTCTTCTCGTTCCCTCCACCTCCGACACATATATCCTCTTGGTCAATCTTTCCTCACTCATTCTCTCCATGTGCCCAAACCATTTCAAAACACCCTCTTCTGCTCTCTCAACCACGCTCTTTTTATTTCCACACATCTCTCTTACCCTTACGTTACTTACTCGATCAAACCACCTCACACCACACATTGTCCTCAAACATCTCATTTCCAGCACATCCACCCTCCTGCGCACAACTCAATCCATAGCCCACGCCTCGCAACCATACAACATTGTTGGAACCACTATTCCTTCAAACATACCCATTTTTGCTTTCCGAGATAATGTTCTCGACTTCCACACATTCTTCAAGGCTCCCAGAATTTTCGCCCCCTCCCCCACCCTATGATCCACTTCCGCTTCCATGGTTCCATCCGCTGCCAGATCCACTCCCAGATATCTAAAACACTTCACTTCCTCCAGTTTTTCTCCATTCAAACTCACCTCCCAATTGACTTGACCCTCAACCCTACTGTACCTAATAACCTTGCTCTTATTCACATTTACTCTTAACTTTCTTCTTCCACACACTTTACCAAACTCAGTCACCAGCTTCTGCAGTTTCTCACATGAATCAGCCACCAGCGCTGTATATATATATATATATATATATACCTCCCTGGGGATAAGAGAGAAAGAATACTTCCCACGTATTCCCTGCGGTTCGTAGATGGAGACTAAAAGGGAAGGGAGCGGAGCACTGGAAATCCTCCCCTTTCTTTATTTTTTTTTTCTTTCCAAAAGAAGGAACAGAGAAGGGGGCCAGGTGAGGATATTCCCTCAAAGGCCCAGTCCTCTGTTCTTATCGCTGCCTCGCTAACGTGGGAAATGGCGAATAGTACGACAGTAAAAAGATATATATATATATGTAAACGCCGCAGTGTATCGAGACAGACTTCCCCAGAACTTTTAAAGGGGAAGTAAATGTTTATAGTTGTGTTACTGGAGTGATAGTTTTCATGCATGGTGTTTTTGACAAGAAAATAGTGAAGTTGGAGAAAAATGTAGCTTAGACATTGAAGCTTATTGATACAGTGGTGAAATTGATGAGAACTGCTATTGACGTTTGTGTGAATAAATTGTACATTTCCTTTTCCATAGCCAGAGGTTGAACCATTATGTGACATTCATTTTTTTCATTCATTTCAAGCTAAAAGTTTGTTTTCTAAATTGTTTCTTACATTTTTCATATGTATATATATGTACGTGTGTGTGTGTGTGTGTGTGTATGTGCGTATGTGTGTGTATGTGTGTGTGTGTGTATATGTATATATATATGTATATTATCCCTGGGGATAGGGGTGAAAGAATACTTCCCACGTATTCCTCGCGTGTCGTAGAAAGCGACTAGAGGGGACGGGAGCGGGGGGCCGGAAATCCTCCCCTCCTTGTAATTAACTTTCTAAAATGGGAAACAGAAGAAGGAGTCACGCGGGGAGTGATCATCCTCCTCGAAGGCTCAGAGTGGGGTGCCTAAATGTGTGTGGATGTAACCAAGATGTGAAAAAAGAAGAGATAGGTAGTATGTTTGAGGAAAGGAACCTGGATGTTTTGGCTCTGAGTGAAACGAAGCTCAAGGGTAAAGGGGAAGAGTGGTTTGGAAATGTCTGGGGAGTGAAGTCAGGGGTTAGTGAGAGGACAAGAGCAAGGGAAGGAGTAGCAATACTCCTGAAACAGGAGTTGTGGGAGTATGTGATAGAATGTAAGAAAGTAAATTCTCGATTAATATGGGTAAAATTGAAAGTTGATGGAGAGAGGTGGGTGATTATTGGTGCATATGCACCTGGGCATGAGAAGAAAGATCATGAGAGGCAAGTGTTTTGGGAGCAGCTGAATGAGTGTGTTAGCGGTTTTGATGCACGAGACCGGGTTATAGTGATGGGTGATTTGAATGCAAAGGTGAGTAATGTGGCAGTTGAGGGAATAATTGGTATGCATGGGGTGTTCAGTGTTGTAAATGGAAATGGTGAAGAGCTTGTAGATTTATGTGCTGAAAAAGGACTGATGATTGGGAATACCTGGTTTAAAAAGCGAGATATACATAAGTATACTTATGTAAGTAGGAGAGATGGCCAGAGAGCGTTATTGGATTACGTGTTAATTGACAGGCGTGCGAAAGAGAGACTTTTGGATGTTAATGTGCTGAGAGGTGCAACTGGAGGGATGTCTGATCATTATCTTGTGGAGGCTAAGGTGAAGATTAGTATGGGTTTTCAGAAAAGAGGAGTGAATGTTGGGGTGAAGAAGGTGGTGAGAGTAAGTGAGCTTGGGAAGGAGACCTGTGTGGGGAAGTACCAGGAGAGACTGTGTACAGAATGGAAAAAGGTGAGAACAATGGAAGTAAGGGGAGTGGGGGAGGAATGGGATGTATTTAGGGAATCAGTGATGGATTGCGCAAAAGATGCTTGTGGCATGAGAAGAGTGGGAGGTGGGCTGTTTAGAAAGGGTAGTGAGTGGTGGGATGAAGAAGTAAGAGTATTAGTGAAAGAGAAGAGAGAGGCATTTGGACGATTTTTGCAGGGAAAAAATGCAATTGAGTGGGAGAAGTATAAAAGAAAGAGACAGGAGGTCAAGAGAAAGGTGCAAGAGGTGAAAAAAAGGGCAAATGAGAGTTGGGGTGAGAGACTATCAGTAAATTTTAGGGAGAATAAAAAGATGTTCTGGAAGGAGGTAAATAGGGTGCGTAAGACAAGGGAGCAAATGGGAACTTCAGTGAAGGGCGTAAATGGGGAGGTGATAACAAGTAGTGGTGATGTGAGAAGGAGATGGAATGAGTATTTTGAAGGTTTGTTGAATGTGTCTGATGACAGAGTGGCAGATATAGGGTGTTTTGGTCGAGGTGGTGTGCAAAGTGAGAGGGTTAGGGAAAATGATTTGGTAAACAGAGAAGAGGTAGTAAAAGCTTTGCGGAAGATGAAAGCCGGCAAGGCAGCAGGTTTGGATGGTATTGCAGTGGAATTTATTAAAAAAGGGGGTGACTGTATTGTTGACTGGTTGGTAAGGTTATTTAATGTATGTATGACTCATGGTGAGTTGCCTGAGGATTGGCGGAATGCGTGCATAGTGCCATTGTACAAAGGCAAAGGGGATAAGAGTGAGTGCTCAAATTACAGAGGTATAAGTTTGTTGAGTATTCCTGGTATTTTATATGGGAGGGTATTGATTGAGAGGGTGAAGGCATGTACAGAGCATCAGATTGGGGAAGAGCAGTGCGGTTTCAGAAGTGGTAGAGGATGTGTGGATCAGGTGTTTGCTTTGAAGAATGTATGTGAGAAATACTTAGAAAAGCAAATGGATTTGTATGTAGCATTTATGGATCTGGAGAAGGCATATGATAGAGTTGATAGAGATGCTCTGTGGAAGGTATTAAGAATATATGGTGTGGGAGGCAAGTTGTTAGAAGCAGTGAAAAGTTTTTATCGAGGATGTAAGGCATGTGTACGTGTAGGAAGAGAGGAAAGTGATTGGTTCTCAGTGAATGTAGGTTTGCGGCAGGGGTGTGTGATGTCTCCATAGTTGTTTAATTTGTTTATGGATGGGGTTGTTAGGGAGGTAAATGCAAGAGTCCTGGAAAGAGGGGCAAGTATGAAGTCTGTTGGGGATGAGAGAACTTGGGAAGTGAGTCAGTTGTTGTTCGCTGATGATACAGCGCTGGTGGCTGATTCATGTGAGAAACTGCAGAAGCTGGTGACTGAGTTTGGTAAAGTGTGTGGAAGAAGAAAGTTAAGAGTAAATGTGAATAAGAGCAAGGTTATTAGGTACAGTAGGGTTGAGGGTCAAGTCAATTGTGAGGTGAGTTTGAATGGAGAAAAACTGGAGGAAGTGAAGTGTTTTAGATATCTGGGAGTGGATCTGTCAGCGGATGGAACCATGGAAGCGGAAGTGGATCATAGGGTGGGGGAGGGGGCGAAAATTTTGGGAGAATTGAAAAATGTGTGGAAGTCGAGAACATTATCTCGGAAAGCAAAAATGGGTATGTTTGAAGGAATAGTGGTTCCAACAATGTTGTATGGTTGCGAGGCGTGGGCTATGGATAGAGTTGTGCGCAGGAGGATGGATGTGCTGGAAATGAGATGTTTGAGGACAATGTGTGGTGTGAGGTGGTTTGATCGAGTAAGTAACGTAAGGGTAAGAGAGATGTGTGGAAATAAAAAGAGCGTGGTTGAGAGAGCAGAAGAGGGTGTTTTGAAATGGTTTGGGCACATGGAGAGAATGAGTGAGGAAAGATTGACCAAGAGGATATATGTGTCGGAGGTGGAGGGAACGAGGAGAAGAGGGAGACCAAATTGGAGGTGGAAAGATGGAGTGAAAAAGATTTTGTGTGATCGGGGCCTGAACATGCAGGAGGGTGAAAGGAGGGCAAGGAATAGAGTGAATTGGAGCGATGTGGTATACAGGGGTTGACGTGCTGTCAGTGGAGTGAATCAAGGCATGTGAAGCGTCTGGGGTAAACCATGGAAAGCTGTGTAGGTATGTATATTTGCGTGTGTGGACGTGTGTATGTACATGTGTATGGGGGGGGGGGGTGGGGCCATTTCTTTCCTCTGTTTCCTTGCGCTACCTCGCAAACGCGGGAGACAGCGACAAAGTATAAAAAAAAAAAAAAAAAAAATATATATATATATATATATATATATATATATTGCTTTGTCGCCGTCTCCCGCGTTTGCGACGTAGCGCAAGGAAACAGACGAAAGAAATGGCCTAATCCACCCCCATACACATGTATATACATACACGTCCACACACTCAAAATATACATACCTATACATCTCAATATATATATACACACACAGACACATACATATATACCCATGCACACAATTCGCACTATCTGCCTTTATTCATTCCCATCGCCACCTCGCCACACATGGAATACCATCCCCCTCCCCCCTCATGTGTGCGAGGTAGCGCTAGGAAAAGACAACAAAGGCCCCATTCGTTCACACTCAGTCTCTAGCTGTCATGCAATAATGCCCGAAACCACAGCTCCCTTTCCACATCCAGGCCCCACACAACTTTCCATGGTTTACCCCAGACGCTTCACATGCCCTGATTCAATCCACTGACAGCACGTCAACCCCGGTATACCACATCGATCTAATTCACTCTATTCCTTGCCCGCCTTTCACCCTACTGCATGTTCAGGCCCCGATCACTCAAAATCTTTTTCACTCCATCTTTCCACCTCCAATTTGGTCTCCCACTTCTCCTCGTTCCCTCCACCTCCGACACATATATCCTCTTGGTCAATCTTTCCTCACTCATTCTCTTCATGTGTCCAAACCATTTGAAAACACCCTCTTCTGCTCTCTCAACCACGCTCTTTTTATTTCCACACATCTCTCTTACCCTTACATTACTTACTGATCAAACCACCTCATACCACACATTGTCCTCAAACACCTCATTTCCAGCACATCCACCCTCCTGCGCACAACTCTATCCATAGCCCACGCCTCGCAACCATACAACATTGTTGGAACCACTATTCCTTCAAACATACCAATTTTTGATTTCGAAGATAACGTTCTCAACTTCAACACATTTTTCAACGCACCCAGAACTTTCGCCCCCTCCCCCACCCTATGATTCACTTCCGCTTTCATGGTTCCATCCACTGCCAAATACACTCCCAGATATTTTAAACACTTCACTTCCTCCAGTTTTTCTCCATTCAAACTTACCTCCCAATTCACTTGTCCCTCAACCCTACTGTACCAAATAACCTTGCCCTTATTCACATTTAATCTCAGCTTTCTTCTTTCACACACTTTACAAAACTGAGTCACCAGCTTCTGCAGTTTCTCACCCGAATCAGCTACCAGCGCTGTATCATCACCGAACAACAACTGACTCACTTCCCAAGCTCTCACATCCACAAAAGACTGCATACTTGCCAATCTGTCCAAAACGCATGCATTCACCTCTCTAACAACTACATCCATAAACTAATCAAACAAACATGGAGACATCACGCACCCCTGCCGCAAATCAACATTCACTGAGAAGCAATCACTTTCCACTCTTCCTACACGTACACATGCCCTACATCCTCGATAAAAACTTTTCACTGCTTCTAAAAACTTACCTCCTACACCATATATTCTTAATACCTTACGCAGAGCATCTCTATCAACTCTATCATATGCCTTCTCCAGATCTATAAATGCTACATACAAATCCATTTGCTTTTCTAAGTATTTCTCACATACATTCTTCAAAAGCAAACACCTGATCCACACATCCTCAACAACTTCTGAAACCACACTGCTCTACCCCAAACTGCTGCTCTGTACATTCCTTCACCCTCTCAGTCAAAACCCTCCCATACAATTTCCCAGGAATACTCAACAAACTTATACCTGTGTAATGTGAGCAGTCACTCTTATCCCCTTTGCCTTTGTACTATGGCAATATTCACGCATTCCACCAGTCCTCAGGCACCTCACCATGATTCATACATACATAAGATAACCTTATCAATCAGTCAACAAAAGAGTCACCCCTTTTTTAAGTTAATTCCACAGCAATATCATCAAAACCTGCTGCCTTGCTGGCTTTCATCTTAAGCACAGCTGTTAACCACATCATTCTCCGTAACCCTCTCACTTTGCACACCACCTCGACCAAAACACACTATATCTTACACTCTATCATCAAACACATTCAACAAACCTTCAAAATACTCACTCCATCTCCTTCTCACATCACCACTACTTGATATCATCTCCCCATTAGCCCCCTTCTCTGTTGTTCCAATTTGTTCCCTTGTCTTACGCACTTTATTTACCTTCTTCGAAAGCATCTTTTTATTCTCATAAAATTTAATGATACTCCCTCACTCCAACTCTCATTTGCCCTCTTTTCCACCTCTTGCACCTTTCTCTTGACCTCCTGCCTCTTTCTTTTATACATCCACCAGTCATTTGCACTATTTCCCTGCAAAAATCGTCTCAATGCCTCTTTCCTCTCTTTCACTAATAATCTTGCTTCTTCACCCCAACACTCACTACTCTTTCTAATCTATCCACTTCCCGCGCTTCTCAAGCCACAAGCATCTTTTCCACATGCCATTACTGCTTGCCTAGATACATCCCATTCCTCCTCCACTCCCCTTACGTCCTTTGTTTACACCTTTTTCAATTCTGAATTGTCAGTATATATATATATATATATATATATATATATATATATATATATATATATATATATATATATATATATATATATATATATATATATATATATATATATATATATATATATATATATGTATATATATATATATATATGGTGTTCTCGACTTCCGCACGTTCTTCGGGGCTCCCAGGATTTTCGCCCCCTCCCCCACCCTATGGTCCGCTTCCGCTTCCATGGTTCCATCCGCTGCCAGGTCCACTCCCAGATATCTAAAACACTTTACTTCCTCCAGTTCTTCTCCTTTCAAACTTACCTCTCAGTTGTCTTGACCCTCAATCCTACTGTACCTAATAACCTTGCTCTTATTCACATTTACTCTTAACTTTCTTCTTTCGCACACTTTACCAAACTCAGTCACCAGCTTCTGCAGTTTCTCACATGAATCAACCACCAGCGCTGTATCATCAGCGAACAACAACTGACTCACTTCCCAAGCTCTCTCATCCCCAACAGACTTCATACTTGCCCCTCTTTCCAAAACTCTTGCATTCACCTCCCTAACAACCCCATCCATAAACAAATTAAACAACCATGGAGACATCACACACCCCTGCCGCAAACCTACATTCACTGGGAACAAATCACTTTCCTCTCTTCCTACATGCACACATGCCTTACATCCTCGATAAAAACTTTTCACTGCTTCTAACAACTTGCCTCCCACGCCATATATTCTTAATACCTTCTACAGAGCATCTCTATCAACTCTATCATATGCCTTCTCCAGATCCATATATATATATATATATATATATATATATATATATATATATATATATATATAAATTATCCCTGTGGATAGGGGAGAAAGAATACTTCCCACGTATTCCCTGCGTGTCGTAGAAGGCGACTAAAAGGGAAGGGAGCGGGTGGCTGGAAATCCTCCCCTCTCGTTTTTTTTTAATTTTCCAAAAGAAGGAACAGAGAAGGGGGCCAGGTGAGGATATTCCCTCTAAGGCCCAGTCCTCTGTTGATAACGCTACCTCGCCAATACGGGAAATGGCGAATAGTACGAAAGAAAAGAAAAAAAGATATATGCATATATATATATATATATATATATATATATATATATATATATATATATATATATATATATATATATATATATATATATATATCTTTTTTTTCTTTTAAACTATTCGCCATTTCCCGCATTAGCGAGGTAGCGTTAAGAACAGAGGGCTGGGCCTTTTTTGGAATATCCTCACCTGGCCCCCCTCTGTTCCTTCTTTTGGAAAATTAAAAAAAAAAAAAAAAACGAGAGGGGAGGATTTCCAGCCCCCCGCTCCCTCCCCTTTTAGTCGCCTTCTACGACACGCAGGGAATACGTGGGAAGTATTCTTAATCCCCTATCCCCAGGGATAATATATATATATATATATATATATATATATATATATATATATATATATATATATATATATATATATATATATATATATATATATATATATATATATATATATATATATATATATATATATATATATATATATATATATATAAATATATATATATATATATATATATATATATATATATATATATATATTTTTTTTTTTTTTTTTTTTATACCTCGTCGCTGTCTCCCGCGTTTGCGAGGTAGCGCAAGGAAACAGGCCCAACCCCCCCCATACGCATGTACATACACACGTCCACACACGCAAATATACATACCTACACAGCTTTCCATGGTTTACCCCGGACGCTTCACATGCCTTGATTCAATCCGCTGACAGCACGTCAACCCCTGTATACCACATCGCTCCAATTCACTCTATTCCTTGCCCTCCTTTCACCCTCCTGCATGTTCAGGCCCGATCACACAAAATCCTTTTCACTCCATCTTTCCACCTCCAATTTGGTCTCCCTCTTCTCCTCGTTCCCTCCACCTCCGACACATATATCCTCTTGGTCAATCTTTCCTCACTCATTCTCTTCATGTGCCCAAACCACTTCAAAACACCCTCTTCTGCTCTCTCAACCACGCTCTTTTTATTTCCACACATCTCTCTTACCCTTACGTTACTTACTCGATCAAACCACCTCACACCACACAATGTCCTCAAACATCTCATTTCCAGCACATCCATCCTCCTGCGCACAACTCTATCCATAGCCCACGCCTCGCAACCATACAACATTGTTGGAACCACTATTCCTTCAAACATACCCATTTTTGCTTTCCGGGATAATGTTCTCGACTTCCACACATTTTTCAAGGCTCCCAAAATTTTCGCCCCCTCCCCCACCCTATGATCCACTTCCGCTTCCATGGTTCCATCCGCTGACAGATCCACTCCCAGATATCTAAAACACTTCACTTCCTCCAGTTTTTCTCCATTCAAACTCACCTCCCAATTGACTTGACCCTCAACCCTACTGTACCTAATAACCTTGCTCTTATTCACATTTACTCTTAACTTTCTTCTTCCACACACTTTACCAAACTCCGTCACCAGCTTCTGCAGTTTCTCACATGAATCAGCCACCAGCGCTGTATCATCAGCGAACAACAACTGACTCACTTCCCAAGCTCTCTCATCCCCAACAGACTTCATACTTGCCCCTCTTTCCAAGACTCTTGCATTTACCTCCCTAACAACCCCATCCATAAACAAATTAAACAACCATGGAGACATCACACACCCCTTCCGCAAACCTACATTCACTGAGAACCAATCACTTTCCTCTCTTCCTACACGTACACATGCCTTACATCCTCGATAAAAACTTTTCACTGCTTCTAACAACTTGCCTCCCACACCATATATTCTTAATACCTTCCACAGAGCATCTCTATCAACTCTATCATATGCCTTCTCCAGATCCATAAATGCTACATACAAATCCATTTGCTTTTCTAAGTATTTCTCACATACATTCTTCAAAGCAAACACCTGATCCACACATCCTCTACCACTTCTGAAACCACACTGCTCTTCCCCAATCTGATGCTCTGTACATGCCTTCACCCTCTCAATCAATACCCTCCCATATAATTTACCAGGAATACTCAACAAACTTATACCTCTGTAATTTGAGCACTCACTCTTATCCCCTTTGCCTTTGTACAATGGCACTATGCACGCATTCCGCCAATCCTCAGGCACCTCACCATGAGTCATACATACATTAAATAACCTTACCAACCAGTCAACAATACAGTCAACCCCTCCTGCGTTAGCGAGGTAGCGCAAGGAAACAGACGAAAGAATGGCCCAACCCGCCCACATACCCATGTATATACATACACGTCCACACACGTAAATATACATACCTATACATCTCAATGTACACATATATATACACACAGAGACATATACATATATACACATGTACATAATTCATACTGTCTGCCTTTATTTGTTCCCAATGCCACCTCGCCACACATGGACTAACAAACCCCTCCCCCCTCATGTGCGCGAGGTAGTGCTAGGAACAGACGCCAAAGGCCCCATTCGTTCACACTCAGTCTCTAGCTGTCATATAATAATGCACCGAAACCACAGCTCCCTTTCCACATCCAGATCCCACATAACTTTCCATGGTTTACCCCAGACGCTTCACATGCCCTGGTTCAATCCATTTACCTCACGTCGACCCCGGTATACCACATCGTTCCAATTCTCTCTATTCCTTGCACACCTTTCACCCTCCTGCATTTCCAGGCCCCGATCACTCAAAATCTTTTTCACTACATCTTTCCACCTCCAATTCGGTCTCCCACTTCTCCTCGTTCCCTCCATCTCTGACACATACATCCTCTTGGTCAATCTTTCCTCACTCATTCTCTCCATGTGACCAAACCATTTCAAAACACCCTCTTCTGCTCTCTCAACCACACTCTTTTTATTTCCACACATCTCTCTTACCCTTACATTACTTACTCGATCAAAGCACCTCACACCACATATTGTCCTCAAACATCTCATTTCCAGCACATCCACCCTCCTGCGCACAACTCTATCCATACCCCACGCCTCGCAACCATACAACATTGTGGAAACCACTATTCCTTCAAACATACCCATCCTTGCTTTCCGAGATAATGTTATCGACTTCCACACATTCTTCAAGGCTCCCAGAATTTAAGCCCCCTCCCCCACCCTATGATTCACTTCCGCTTCCATGGTTCCAACCGCTGCCAGATCCACTCCCAGATATCTAAAACACTTTACTTCCACCAGTTTTGCTCCATTCAAACTTACCTCCCAATTGACTTGACCCTCAACTCTACTGTACCTAATGAAATTGCTCTTATTCACATTTACTCTTAACTTTCTTCTTTCACACACTTTACCAAACTCAGTCACCAGCTTCTTCAGTTTCTTACATGAATCAGCCACCAGTGCTGTATCATCAGCGAACAACAACTGACTCACTTCCCAAGCTCTCTCATCCACAACAGACTGCATACTTGCCCCTCTTTCCAAAACTCTTGCATTCACCTCCCTAACAACCCCATCCATAAACAAATTAAACAACCATGGAGATATCACACACCCCTGCCGCAAACCTACATTAACTGAGAACCAATCACTTTCCTTTCTTCCTACACGTACACATGCCTTACATCCTCGATAAAAACTCTTCACTGCTTCTAACAACTTGCCTCCCACACCATATATTCTTAATACCTTCCACAGAGCATCTCTATCAACTCTATCATATGCCCTCTCCAGATCCATAAATGCTACATACAATTCCATTTGCTTTTCTAAGTATTTCTCACATACATTCTTCAAAGCAAACACCTGATCCACACATCCTCTACCACTTCTGAAACCACACTGCTCTTCCCCAATCTGATGCTCTGTACATGCCTACACCCTCTCAATCAATACTCTCCCATATAATTCACCAGGAATACTCAACAAACTTATACCTCTGTAATTGAGCAATAAATCTTATCCCCTTTGCCTTTGTTCAATGGCACCATGCAAGCATTCAGCCAATCCTCAGGCACGTCACACTGAATCATACATACATTAAATAACCTTACCAACCAGTCAACAATACAGTCACCACCTTTTTTAATAAATTCCACTGCAATAACATCCAAACCTGCTGCCTTGCCGGCTTTCATCTTCCGCAAAGCTTTTACTACATCTTCTCTGTTTACCAAATCATTTTCCCTAACCCTCTCACTTTGCACACCACCTCGACCAAAACAGCCTATATCTGCCACTCTATCATCAAACACATTCAACAACCCTTCAAAATACTTGTTATCACCTCCCCATTAGCCCCCTTCACTGAAGTTCCCATTTGCTCCCTTGTCTTACGCACTTTATTAACCTCCTTCCAAAACATTTTTTTTTATTCTCCCTAAAATTTAATGATACTCTCTCACCCCAACTCTCATTTGACCTCTTTTTCACCTCTTGCACCTTTTTCTTGACTTCCTGCCTCTTTCTTTTATACATCTCCCACTCATTTGTATATTTCCTTACAAAAATCGTCCAAATGCCTCTCTCTTCTCTTTCACTAATAATCTTACTTCTTCATCCCACCACTCACTACCCTTTCTAATCAACCCACTCCCACGCTTCTCATGCCACAAGCATCTTTTGCGCAAGCCATCACTACTTCCCTAAACACATCCCATTCCTCCCCCACTCCCCTTACCTTCTTTGTTCTCCCCTTTTTCCATTCTGTACTCAGCCTCTCCTGGTACTTTCTCACACAAGTCTCCTTCCCAAGTTCACTTACTCCCACCACTCTTTTCACGTCAACATTCTTCTTTTCTTAAAACCCCTACAAATCTTCACCTTCGCCTCCACAAGATAATTATCAGACATCCCTCCAGTTGCAGCTCTCAGCACATTACATCCAAAATTCTCTCTATCGCGCGACTATCAATCAACACGTAATCCAATAATGCTCTCTGGCCACCTCTCCTACTTTCATATGTATACTTATGTATATCTCGCTTATTAAACCAGGTATCCCCAATCACCAGTGCTTTTTAAGTACATAAATCTACAAGCTCTTCACCATTACCATTTACAACACTGTATACCCCATGCATAACAATTATTCCCTCAAGTGCCACATTACTCACCTTTGCATTTAAATCACCCATCACTATAACCCGGTCATGTGCACCAAAACCACTAACACTCTCATTCAGCTGCTCCTAAAACACTTGCCTCTCATATCCCAGGGGATAGGGGAGAAAGAATATTTCCCACGCATTCCTCACATGTCGTAGAAGGCAACTAAAGGGGACGGGAGCGTGGGCTGGAAACCCTCACCTACTTGTATTTTAACTTTTAAAAGGGGACACGGAATAAGGAGTCACGAAGGGAGTGCTTATCCTCCTCGAAGGCTCAAATTGGGGTATCTAAATGTTTGTGTATGTAACCAATATGAGAAAAAAGGAGAGATAGGTAGTATGTTTGAGGAAAGGAACCTGGAAGTTTTGGCTCTGAGTGAAACGAAGCTCAAGAGTAAAGTCGAAGAGTGGTTTGGGAACGCCTTGGGAGTAAAGTCAGGTGTTAGGGAGAGGACAAGAGCAAGGGAAGGAGTAGCACTACTCCTGAAACAGAAGTGGTGGGAGTATGTGATAGAGCGTAAGAAAGTAAACTTTAGATTGATATGGGTAAAACTGAAAGTTGATGGAGAGAAATGGGTGATTATTGGTGCATATGCATCTGGGCATGAGAAGAAAGACTGTGAGAGGTAAGTGTTTTGGGAGCTGCTGAGTGAATGTGTCAGTAGGTTTTGATGCACGAGACCGGGTTATAGTGATGGGTGATTTGAATGCAAAGGTGAGTAATGTGGCAGTTGAGGGAATAATTAGTGTATATGGGGTGTTCAGTGCTGTAAATGGAAATGGTGAAGAGCTTGTAGATTTATGTGCTAAAAAAGGACCGGTGATTGGGAATACCTGGTTCAAAAAGGGAGATATACATAAGTATACGTATGTAAGTTGGAGAGGTGGCCAGAGACCATTATTGGGTTATATGTTAATTGACAGGAACGCAAAAGATGTTAATGTGCTAAGAGCTGCAACTGGAGGGATGTCTGATCATTATCTTGTGGACGCGAAGGTGAAGATTTGCAGAGGTTTTCAGAAAAAAAGAATGTTGATGTGAAAAGAGTGGTGGGAGTAAGTGAACTTGGGAAGGAGACTTGTGTGAGAAAGTACCAGGAGAGACTGAGTAAAGAATGGAAAATGGTGAGAACAAACGACGTAAGGGGAGTGGGGGTGGAATGGGATGTATTTAGGGAAGTAATGATGGCTTGCGCAAAAGATGCTTGTGGCAGAAGATGCGTGGGAGGTGGACCGATTAGAAAGTGTAATGAGAGGTGGGTTGAAGAAGTAAGATCATTAGGGAAAGAGAAGAGAGAGGCATTTGGAAGATTTTTGCAGGGAAATAATGGAAATGAGTGGGAGATGTATAAAAGAAAGAGGCGGGAGGTCCAGAGAAAGGTGATAGAGGTGAAAAAGAAGACAAATGAGAGTTGGGATGAGAGAGTATCATTAAATTTTAGGGGGACTAAAAAGATGTTTTGGAAGGAGGTAAATAAAGTGCGTAAGACGAGGGAACAAATGGGAACTTCAGGGAAAGGGGCTAATGGAGAGGTGATAACAAGTAGTGGTGATGTTAGAAGGAGATGGAGTGAGTATTTTGAAGGTTTGTTGAATGTGTATGATGATAGAGTGGCAGATATAGGGTGTTTTGGTCGAGTTGGTGTACAAAGTGAGAGGGTTAGGGAAAATTATTTGGTAAACAGAGATTAGGTAGTAAAAGTTTTGCGGAAGATGAAAGCCGGCAAGGTAGGGAGTTTGGATGGTATTGCAGTGAAATCTATCAAAAAAGGGGGTCACAGTATTGTTGACTGATAGATAAGGTTGTTTAATGTATGTATGATTCATGGTGAGGTGCCTGGGAATTGGCGGAATGCTTGCATAGTGCCAGTGTACAAAGCCAAAGGGGATAAAGTGAGTACTCAAATTACAAAGGTATAAGTTTGCTGAGTATTCCTAGGAAATTATATGGGACGGTATTGATTGAGAGGGTGAAGGCATGTAAAGAGCATTGGATTGGGGAAGAGCAGTGTGGTTTCAGAAGTGGTAGAGGATGTGTGGATCAGGTGTTTGCTTTGAAGAATGTATGTGAGAAATACTTAGAAAAGCAAATGGATTTGTATGTAGCATTTATGGATCTGGAGAAGGCATATGATAGAGTTGATAGAGATGCTCTGTGGAAGGTATTAAGAGTATATGGTGGGGAGGCAAGTTTTTAGAAGCAGTGAAAAGATTTTATCGAGGATGTAAAGCTTGTGTGCGTGTAGGAAGAGAGGAAAGTGATTGGTTCTAAATGAATTTAGGTTTGCGGCAAGGGTGTGTGATGTCTCCACGGTTATTTAATTTGTTTAAGGATGGGGTTGTTAGGGAGGTGAATGCATGAGTTTTGGAAAGAGGGTAAGTATGCAGTCTGTTGTGGATGAGAGAGCTTGGGAAGTGGGTCACTTGTGCTTCACTGATGATGCGGCGCTGGTGGCTGACTCATGTGAGAAACTGCAGAAGCCGGTGACTGAGTCTGGTAAAGTGTGTGAAAAAAGAAAGCTGAGAGTAAATGTGAATAAGAGCAAAGTTATTAGGTACATTAGGGTTGAGGGTCAAGTCAATTGGAAGGTAAGTTTAAATGGAGAAAAACTGGAGGAAGTGAAGTGTTTTAGATATCTGGGAGTGGATTTGGCAGCGAATGGAACCATGGAAGCGGAAGTGCATCATAGGGTTGGGGAGGAGGCGAAAATTCTGGGAGCGTTGAAGAATGTGTGGAAATCGAGAACATTATCTTGGAAAGCAAGAATGGGTATGTTTGAAGGAATCGTGGTTCCAACAATGTTATATTGTTGCCAGGCGTGGGTTTTTGGATAGAATTGTGCGGAGGAGGGTGGATGTGCTGGAAATGATATGTTTGTGGACAATGTGTCGTGTGAGGTGGTTTGATCGAGTAAGTAATGATAGGGTAACAGAGATGTGTAAACATGTGACTGGTAAACATGTGATTGTCCAAAACATACAGCGAGTGTTCATAAACTTATCATTTTACAAATCTCATCAACAATAAAGTTGTCTAATTTGTACAGACCATCACTAGTATTAAGACTATAATTCTTTGTGTATTTGATAATTGAAGATTCAATGATATTTCTCTTGGTAATAGAATTAGAGTTAATAACTGAGATGGCGTTACTCCAGTCAATACAATGATGATAGTTTTTAACATGATTAAACAAGGCATTTGATTCTTGCCGCGTTCTTATACTATATTTATGTTGCTTAAGTCTAACAGAAAGATCATTACCAGTCTGACCAACATAAAATTCATCACAGCTTCCACAAGGCACTTTATAGATGCAACCAAGAGAATTTTCTGGTGAATTCCTGATTAAGATATTCTTTATAGTATTATAGTTGCTAAAGGCAACATTTACATTAAAGGATTTAAGCAACATGGGAAGCAAAGTACAGGTGAAAGAGGGTTACCCATTGCCATACCAAATTTTTGAGCATAATAATCTCCGTTGAATTGAAATACACAGTCTTTTAATACACAATTTTATCAGTTCAATGAAATTAGACTTTGAAACGGGTAAATGAATATCATCCAAGACATCAAATAAAGTATTCTTTATATGGATTTTTCTTAAACAAAATTACTAAAGGATATCTTACCTTCTAATGCAATTTGGTTTAGGTATGTAGATGAAGTTCTTTGTGTTTGGCCAACATATGAAAATTTACAAATATTTCTCCCCTTACTTAACAATTTAGTACCTTCCATCAAATTTACTGTGGAAAATGGTATGTTACCATTTTTAGATTGCATGATCCATATACAAGGAAACAAGTTTAAGTTTAGCATATACAGAAAACCCACCAATGTATGCTCACATATCCATTATTACTCATCTCAACACGACAGAGTTAAATTATCATCATTTCATTCTATGTTCCTTAGGGCATTACGTATTTGCAGTCCAGAGTTTATTGATGATGAGTTTGAAAAGATATATTCTATTGGATCTAAGTTAAAGTACCCTAGATCTTTCATTGATAAATCCCTTAAGTTAGCAAAGAAATAATTTTATAGAGTTGAGCCCAAACCTCCCATTGACACCAAGAATCTTTTAGTTCTCCCTTTCAATAATAATTTCACTTTGCTTCCCGTGTTGCTTAAATCCTTTAATGTAAATGTTGCCATTAGCACCAATATTACTATAAAGAATAGCTTAATCAGGAATTCACCAGTAAATTCTCTTGGTTGCATCTATAAAGTGCCTTGTGAAAACTGATGAATTTTATGTTGGTCAGACTGGTAAGGATCTTTGCGTTAGACTTAAGCAACATAAATATAGTATAAGAACGGGACAAGAATCAAATGCCTTGTTAAAAACTATGATCATTGTATTGACTGGAGTAACGCCATCTCAGTTATTAACTCTAATTCTATTACCAAGAGAAATATCATTGAATCTTCTATTATTAAATACACAAATAATTATAATCTTAATATTAGCTATGGTCTATACAAATTAGATAACTTTATTGTTGATAAGATTTGTAAAATGATAAGTTTATGAACGCTCGTTGTATGTTTTGGACAATCACATGTTTACCAAATGGCGTTCTAGCTTCGTCTCTTCGATGTATATCAACTGACTGTTATATTTCTCTCTTGTGTCTCCCCTGATGATGTGAAGATTACACGAAAGTGCACTTGGGAACTTTTCGTGTTTCATTTTCCCCGTGGACTCATAGGAAGAAGATATAGATATATACAGATATATATAGCGGAAGTAAATCATAGGGAGGGGGAGGGGGAGGGTGCGAGAATTCTAGGAGCATTGAAAAATGTGTAGACGTCGAGAACGTTATCTTGTAAGCCAAAATGAGTATGTTTGAAGGAATAGTGGTTCCAACAATGTTATATGTTTGCGAGGCGTGGGCTATAGATAGTGTTGCGGAGGAGGGTGGATGTTCTGGAAATGAAATGTTTGAGGACATATGTGTTGTGAAGTGGTTTCATCGAGTAAGTAATGAAACTGAAAGAGAGATGTGGGGTAATAAAAAGAGTATGTTTGAGAGAGGAGAAGAGGGTGTTTTGGAATTGATTGGTTACATGGAAAGAATGAGCGAGGAAAGATTAACAAAAACGAAATATGTATCAGTGGTGGAGGGAACGAGAAATGAAAGACCGAATTGATGGTGGAAAGATGGAGTGAAAAATCTTCTGAGTAATCGGGGCCTTAACATGCAGGAGGGTGAAAGGCGTGCAAGGAATAGAGTGAATTGGAACATTGTGGTATATCGGGGTCGACGTGCTGTAAATGGATTGAACCAGGACGTGTGAAGCGTC
Organism: Panulirus ornatus; assembly: GCF_036320965.1. NCBI lineage: Eukaryota > Metazoa > Arthropoda > Malacostraca > Decapoda > Palinuridae > Panulirus > Panulirus ornatus. Next base: position 107,304 of record NC_092256.1, on the reverse strand, counting down.
TGCGATAAACAATGGAAAGTTTTGTGGGGCCTGGAATTGGATAGGGAGCTGTGTTTCGCTGCATTATACAAACAGCTAGAGACTGAGTCTGAACGAATGTGGCCTTTGTTGTCTTTTCCTAGTGCTACCTCGCGCATATGCGGGGTGAGGGGGTTCTCATTTCATATGTGGCGGGGTGGCGACGAGAATGAATAAGGGCAGACAGTATGAATTACGTATATGTGTATGTATGCATATGTCTGTGTGTGTATATATGTATACGTTGAGATGTATAGGTATGTATATGTGTGTGTGTGGACGTGTATGTATATGCATGTGTATATGGGTGGGTTGAGCCATTCTTTCGTTTGTTACCTTGTGCAACCTTGCTAACGCGGAGACAGCGACAAATTATAATAATAGCTAGGACGCCATTTGGTAAACATAATTACCAAATGGCGTCCTAGCTTCGTCTCTTCGATGTATATCAGTTGACTTACATTTCTCTCTTGTGTCTCCCCTGATGATGTGATTATTACACGAAAGTGCACTTGGGAACTTATCGTGTTTCATTTTCCCCTTGGACTCATAGGAATATATATATATATATATATATATATATATATATATATATATATATATATATATATATATATATATATATATATATATATATATATATATATGGCGTGTGTCAGATATACCTTATTTGGTGCAATTAATTGATTAAAACAAAAACAATCATGATCTGAAATGGCGTAAAAAGTATGTGAATGTGAAGAAACCTCCAGAAAATGCACCTTTACTGTAGTGAATTTTGAAATGTTAAGATATCTTAAGGATAAATGGCTTGAACACAGTGATCTGTAAGAAGTTATATGTGTACATTGCTTGGAGTTTGATTACTTAGAAAGTGTGATTGATTGAAAACATTGTAAAGGTGATTGTCTAAAAAAGTTTCGTCCCTCGTGACTGACGTCTGTCACCTGCCGCCCGGAGTAAGGAAACTGTTGCTGGAGGCGTGGCCTGCAGGTGTCCTACAAGGAAGACCGTGTTGGAGGAGGACCCATGGCAGCCTGGAAGGAAGCCCATTCTGGACTCTAAGGTTGATGTGCCCTGGAAGGAAGCCCATTCTGGACTCTAAGGTTGATGTGCCCTGGAAGGAAGCCCATTCTGGACTTTTAGGTTGATGTGCCCTGGAAGGAAAGCTGTACAAGAGGGTCGAATCCGAGACAGAGCGAGACAGGCTTCAATGCTTTCGTCACGAATCTCTCCTCGGTTCTCACCGCCTGTGGTTATGTGTTTGGACCCATTTTCTCGACAACTTCAAGTAGTTCAGTGGAAAACCAGCACAGCCATCACCTTTGGATGATTTACGCAAAATAGCTTCCGTCGCTTTCCCCAGAAAAGCTTCTCGGAGTTGCCTGAAGTTGAGCCAAGAGTGGGGCGACTTGTCGTCGGCAGCTTCCCGGAAAGACGGTTTGTCAGTACTTATACACGTGAGTTGGTCAAACACACAACCCGTGTGGAGCAGACCCGTAACCCCCTCGAAAGTGAACTGACGTGAGTCAGAGGATCATC
>NC_092256.1:97295-105644 GCF_036320965.1 Panulirus ornatus | reverse complement strand
ATGAAGTCTGTTGGGGATGAGAGAGCTTGGGAAGTGAGTCAGTTGTTGTTCGCTGATGATACAGCGCTGGTGGCTGATTCATGTGAGAAACTGCAGAAGCTGGTGACTGAGTTTGGTAAAGTGTGTGAAGAAGAAAGTTAAGAGTAAATGTGAATAAGAGCAAGGTTATTAGGTACAGTAGGGTTGAGGGTCAAGTCAATTGGGAGGTGAGTTTGAATGGAGAAAAACTGGAGGAAGTGAAGTGTTTTAGATATCTGGGAGTGGATCTGGCAGCGGATGGAACCATGGAAGCGGAAGTGGATCATAGGGTGGGGGAGGGGGCGAAAATTCTGGGAGCCTTGAAGGATGTGTGGTAGTCGAGAACATTATCTCGGAAAGCAAAAATGAGTATGTTTGAAGGAATAGTGGTTCCAACAATGTTGTATGGTTGCGAGGCGTGGGCTATGGATAGAGTTGTGCGCAGGAGGATGGATGTGCTGGAAATGAGATGTTTGAGGACAATGTGTGGTGTGAGTTGGTTTGATCGAGTAAGTAACGTAAGGGTAAGAGAGATGTGTGGAAATAAAAAGAGCGTGGTTGAGAGAGCAGAAGAGGGTGTTTTGAAGTGGTTTGGGCACATGGAGAGAATGAGTGAGGAAAGATTGACCAAGAGGATATATGTGTCGGAGGTGGAGGGAACGAGGAGAAGAGGGAGACCAAATTGGAGGTGGAAAGATGGAGTGAAAAAGATTTTGTGTGATCGGGGCCTGAACATGCAGGAGGGTGAAAGGAGGGCAAGGAATAGAGTGAATTGGAGCGATGTGGTATACCGGGGTTGACGTGCTGTTGTATGGGGGTGGGTTGGGCCATTTCTTTCGTCTGTTTCCTTGCGCTACCTCGCAAACGTGGGAGACAGCGACAAAGCAAAAAAAAAAAAAAAATAATAACAATAATAATGATAACAATAATGATAATATTAATAATGATAATAATAATAATACTAATAATGATAATAATAATAATTATAATAATGATAATAATGAAAATAGTAATGATAATAACAATGATGATAATAATAAGAATGATAATAATGATAATAATAATAATAATAATGTTAATAATAATAATAATAATAATAATAATAATAATAATAATAGTAATAATAATAATTATCCCTGGGGATAGGGGAGAAAGAATACTTCCCACGTATTCCCTGCGTGTCGTAGAAGGCGACTAAAAGGGGAGGGAGCGGGTGGCTGGAAATCCTCCCCTTTCTTGTTTTTTCTTAATTTTCCAAAAGAAGCAACAGAGAAGGGGGTCAGGTGAGGATATTCCCTCTAAGGCCCAGTTCTCTGTTCTTAACGCTACCTCGCTAACGCGGGAAATGGCAAATAGTATGAAAAAAAAAAAAAAAAATAATAATAATAATAATGATGATGATAATAATAATAATAATAATAATAATAATAATAATAATAATAATAATAATGATAATAATAATAATGATAATGTTAATGATAATAATAATTATAATATTAATATTAATAATAATGATAATGAAAATGATGATAATGATAATAATAATAATAATAATAATAATAATAATAATAATAATAATAATAATAATAATAATATTCATAATAATAAAAATATTCATAATAATAATAATAATAATAATAATAATAATAATAATAATAATAATAATAATAATAATAATGATAATAATAATAACAATAATAATGATAATAATAATAATGATGATGATAATAATAATAATAATAATAATAATAATAATAATAATAATAATAATAATAATAATAATAATGATAATAATAATAATAATGATAATAATAATAATAATAATAATAATAATAATAATAATAATAATAATAATAATAATAATAATAATAATAATTAATAATGATAATAATGATAATAATGATAATAATTGGACGAATTTTGTTGGGAAATAGTGCAAATGACTGGGAGATGTATAAAAGAAAGAGGCAGGAGGTCAAGAGGAAGGTGCAAGTGGGGAAAAAGAGGGCAAATGAGAGTTGGGGTAAGAGTATCATTGAATTTTAGGGAGAATAAAAAGATGTTTTGGAAGGAGGTAAATAAAGTGCGTAAGATAAGAGAATAAATGGGAACATTGGTGTAGGACGCTAATGGGCAAGTAGTGCTGATGTGAAAAAAATTTTGTTGAATGCGCTTGGTGATAGAGTGGCTGATATAGGGTGTTTCGGTCGAGGTTGTGTGCGAAGTGAGAGGGTTAGGGAAAATGATTTGGTAAACAGAGAAGAGGAAGTAAAAGATTTGCGGAAGATGAAAGCCGGCAAGGCAGCGGGTTTGGATGGTATTGCAGTGGAATTTATTAAAAAAGGAGGTGACTGTGTTGTTGACTGGTTGGTAAGGATTGGCGGAATGCATGCATAGTGCCATTGTACAAAGGCAAAGGGGATAAAGTTGAGTGTTCAAATTATAGAGGTGTTAGTTTGTTGAGTATTTCTGGGAAATTATATGGGAGGGTATTGATTGGGAGGGTGAAGGCATGTACAGAGCATCAGATTGGGGAAGAGCAGTGTGGTTTCAGAAGTTGGAGAGATTGTGTAGGTCAGGTGTTTGCTTTGAAGAATTTATGTGAGAAATACTTGGAAAAACAAATGGATTTGTATGTACCATTTATGGATCGGGAGAAGGCATATGATAGAGTTGATAGAGATGCTCTGTGGATGGTAATAAGTATATATGGTGTGGGAAGCAAATTGCTGGAAGTAGTGAAAAGTTTTTATCGAGGATGTAAGGCAATTATATGAGTAGGAAGAGAGGAAAGTGATTGGTTCTTAGTGAATACCGGTTTGCGGCAGAGATTCCTGATGTCGCCATAGTTGTTTAATTTGCTTATGGATGGTGTTGTTAGGGAGGTATATGCAAGAATTTTGGAGAGAGGGAAAAATATGCAGTCTGTTGTGGATGAGAAGGCTTGGGAAGTGAGTCAGCTGTTGTTCGCTGATGATAAATTGCTGGTGGCTGATTCGAGTGAGAAACTGCAGAAGCTGGTGACTGAATTTGGTAAAGTATGTGAAAGAAGAAAGCTGAGAGTAAATGTGAATAAGAGCAAGGTTATTAGGTACAGTAGCGGTGAGAGACGAGTCAATTGGGAGGTAAATCTGAATGGAGAAAAATTGGAGGAGTTGAAGTGTTTTAGATGTCTGGGAGTGGATCTGGCAGCGGATGGAACCATAGAAGCGGAAGTGAGTAGCAGGGTGGGGGAGGGGGCGAAAGTCATGGGAGATTTGAAAAATTTGTGGAAGACGAGAACATTATCTCTGAAAGCAAAAATGGGTATATTTGAAGGAATAGTGGTTCCAACATTGTTATATGGTTGCGAGGCGTTGCTATAGAGAGGGATGTTCGAAGGAAGGTGGATGTGTTGGATATGAGATGTTTGAGGACAATATGTGGTGTGAGGTGGTTTGATCGAGAAAGCAATGAAAGGGTAAGAGAGGTGTGTGGTAATAAAAAGAGTGTGATTGAAAGAGCAGAAGAGGATGTTTTGAAATGGTTTGGTCACATGGAGAAAATGAGTGAGGAAATATTGACAAAAAAGGATACATATGTCAAAGGTGGAGGGAATGAGGAGAAGTGGGAGACCAAAGTGGAGGTGGAAAGATGGAGTGAAAAAGATTTTGAGCGATCGGAGCCTTAACATGCAGGAGGTGTAAGGCATGCAAGGAATAGAGTGAATTGTAAGGATGTGGTATGCTGGGGTCGACGTGCTGTCAATGGATTGAACTGGGGCATGCGAAGCGTCTGTGGTAAACCATAGAAAGGTTTGTTGAGCCTGGATATGGAAAGGGAGCTGTAGTTTCGGTGCATTATAAATGACAACTAGAGAATGAGGTTGAACGAATGTGGCCTTTGTATTCTTTTCGTAGCGCTACCTTGCGCACATGCAGGGGGGGAGGGGGTAGCCATTTAGTGTGGGGCGGGGTGGGGACAGAAATGAATAAAGGCAGCAAGTATGAATTATGTACATGTGTATATATGTATATGTCTGTGTAGGTATATATATATGTATACGTTGAAATGTATACGTATGTATATGTGCGTGTGTAGATGTGTATGTATATACATGTGTATGTGGGTGAGTTGGGCCACTCTTTCGTCTGTTTCATTGCACTACCTCGCTAAAGCACGACACAGCGACAAAGTATAATAATGAAAATATGATAATGATAGTAATAATAGTAATAATACTAATGATGATAATGATAGTAATAATTATAATAATAATGATAATAATAATAATAATAATAATAATGATAATAATAATAATAATAATAATAATAATAATAATAATAATGATAATAATAATAATAATGATGATGATTACAATAGTAATAATAGTAACCATAATAATAATAATAATAATAATAATAATAATAATAATAATAATAATAATAATAATAACAATAATAATAATAATGATAATAATAATAATAATAATAATAATAATAATAACAATAATAATAATGATAATAATAATAATAACGATGCTGATAATAATAATAATAATAATAATAATAATAATAATAATGATAATAATAATAATAATAATAATAATAATAATAATAATAATAATAATAATAATAATAATAATTATAATAATGATAATGATAATAACAATAAAACAATAACAATAATAATAATGAAAGAAAAATAACATTATTAATGATAATGATAATAGTAATGATCATAATAATAATCACAATGGTAATGATAATAATGATGATAATAATAATGGTGATACTACTACTACTACTACTACTACTACTACTTCTACTACTACTAATAATAATGATAATAATAATGATAATAATAGTGATAATAATAATAATAATAATAATAATAATAATAATAATAATAATAATAATAATAATAATAATAATAATAATAACAATAATGATAATAACAGTGATGATGATAGTTAGGATAATGATAATAATGATAATGATAATAGTAATAATAATAATAATAATGATAATAATAATAATAATAATGATAATAATAATAATAATGATAATAATAATAATAATAATAATAATAATAATAATAATAATAATAATAATAATAATAATAATAATAATAATAATGATAATAATAATAATAATGATAATAATAATAATAATAATAATATTAATAATAATAATAATAATAAAAATAATAATAATAATAATAATAATAATAATAATAATAATAATAATAATAATAATAATAATAATAATAATAATAATAATGATAATAATAATAATAATAATAATAATAAATTTACCATAATAAATTATGGTAAATTATATGGGAGGGTATTGATTGAGAGGGTGAAGGCATGTACAGAGCATCAGATTGGGGAAGAGCAGCGTGGTTTCAGAAGTGGTAGAGGATGTGTGAATCAGGTGTTTGCTTTGAAGAATGTATGTGAGAAATACTTAAAAAAGCAAATGGATTTGTATGTAGCATTTATGGATCTGGAGAAGGCATATGATAGAGTTGATAGAGATGCTCTGTGGAAGGTATTAAGAATATATGGTGTGGGAGGCAAGTTGTTAGAAGCAGTGAAAAGGTTTTATCGAGGATGTAAGGCATGTGTACGTGTAGGAAGAGAGGAAAGTGATTGGTTCTCAGTGAATGTAGGTTTGCGGCAGGGGTGTGTGATGTCTCCATGGTTGTTTAATTTGTTTATGGATGGGGTTGTTAGGGAGGTGAATGCAAGACTTTGGAAAGAGGGGCAAGTATGCAGTCTGTTGTGGATGAGAGAGCTTGGGAAGTGAGTCAGTTGTTGTTCGCTGATGATAAAGCGCTGGTGGCTGATTCATGTGAGAAACTGCAGAAGCTGATGATTGAGTTTGGTAAAGTGTGTGAAAGAAGAAAGTTAAGAGTAAATGTGAATAAGAGCAAGGTTATTAGGTACAGTAGGGTTGAGGGTCAAGTCAATTGGGAGGTAAGTTTGAATGGAGAGAAACTGGAGGAAGTAAAGTGTTTTAGATATCTGGGAGTGGATCTGGCAGCGGATGGAACCATGGAAGCGGAAGTGAATCATAGGGTGGGGGAGGGGGCGAAAATTCTGGGAGCCTTGAAGAATGTTTGGAAGTTGAGAACATTATCTCGGAAAGCAAAAATGGGTATGTTTGAAGGAATAGTGGTTCCAACAATGTTGTATGGTTGCGAGGCGTGGGCTATGGATAGAGTTGTGCGCAGGAGGGTGGATGTGCTGGAAATGAGATGTTTGAGGTCAATATGTGGTGTGAGGTGGTTTGATCGAGTAAGTAATGTAAGTATAAGAGAGATGTGTGGAAATTAAAAGAGTGTGGTTGAGAAAGCAGAGGAGGGTGTTTTGAAATGGTTTGGTCACATGGAGAGAATGAGTGAGGAAAGATTGACCAGGTTATATGTGTCAGAGGTGGAGGGAACGAGGAGAAGTGGGAGACCATATTGGAGGTGGAAAGATGGAGTGAAAAAGATTTTGAGTGATCGTGACCTGAACATGCAGGAGGGTGAAAGGCGTGCAAGGAATAGAGTGCATTGGAACGATGTGGTATACCGGGTTGTCAATATATTGAACCAGGGCATGTGAAGCGTCTGGGGTAAACCATGGAAAGTTCTGTGGGGCCTGGATGTGGAAAGGGAGCTGTGGTTTCGGTGCATTATTACATGACAGGTAGAGACTGAGTGTGAACGAATGGGGCCTTTGTTGTCTTTTCCTAGCGCTACCTCGCACGCATGAGGTGGAGGGGGCTGTTATTCCATGTGTGGCGAGGTGGCGATGGGAATAAATAAAGGCAGACAGTATGAATTATGTATATGTGTATATATGTATATGTCTCTGTGTGTATATATATGTGTACATTGAGATGTATAGGTATGTATATTTGCGTGTGTGGACGTATATGTATATACATGTGTTTGTGGGTGGGTTGGGCCATTCTTTCGTCTGTTTTCTTGCGCTACCTCGCTAACGCGGGAGACAGCGACAAAGCAAAATAAATATAAATATATTAATAATAACAATGATAATAATAATAATAATAATAATAATAATATAATAATAATAATAATAATAATAATGATAATAATGATAATAATTGTAATAATGGTAATAATGATAACAATAATGATAATGACAACAATAATAATAATAATCATAATAATACTAATGATAATAATAATAATAATGATAATAATGATAATAATAATGATAATGATAATAATAATAATAATAATAATAATAATAATAATAATAATAATAATAATAATAATAATAATAATAACAATAATATATAATAATAATAATAATAATGATAATAATAATGATAATAATAATAATAATAATAATAATAATAATAATAATAATAATAATAATAATAATAATAATAGTAATAATAATAATAATAATAATAGTAATAATAATAATAATAATAATAATAATAATAATAATAATAATAATAATAATAATAATAATAATAGAAATAATATTAATAATGATAATAATAATAATGATTACAATAATAACATTAATTGTGATAATAATAACAGTAATAGTAATGATTATAATAATAATAATAATAATAATAATAATAATAATAATAATAATAATAATAATAATAATAATAATAATAACAATAATAATAATGATAATGGTAATGATAATCATAATGATAATATTAATAATAATGATAATGATAATAATAATAATAATAATAATAATAATAATAATAATAATAATAATAATAATAATAAGAGTAAATGTCAATAAGAGCAAGGTTATTAGGTACAGTAGGGTTGAGGGTCAAGTCAATTGGGAGGTGAGTTTGAATGGTGAGAGGCTGGAGGAAGTGAAGTGTTTTAGATATCTGGGAGTGGATCTGTCAGCGGATGGAACCATGGAAGCGGAAGTGGATCATAGGGTGGGGGAGGGGGCGAAAATTTTGGGAGCCTTGAAAAATGTGTGGAAGTCGAGAACATTATCCCGGAAAGCAAAAATGGGTATGTTTGAAGGAATAGTAGTTCCAACAATGTTGTATGGTTGCGAGGCGTGGGCTATGGATAGAGTTGTGCGTAGGAGGATGGATGTGCTGGAAATGAGATGTTTGAGGACAATGTGTGGTGTGAGGTGGTTTGATCGAGTAAGTAACGTAAGGGTAAGAGAGATGTGTGGAAATAAAAAGAGCGTGGTTGAGAGAGCAGAAGAGGGTGTTTTGAAGTGGTTTGGGCACATGGAGAGAATGAGTGAGGAAAGATTGACCAAGAGGATATATGTGTCGGAGGTGGAGGGAACGAGGAGAAGAGGGAGACCAAATTGGAGGTGGAAAG
>NC_092256.1:62295-92295 GCF_036320965.1 Panulirus ornatus | reverse complement strand
TGGATGTGAGGGCCGAGGGCGGTGAGTCTGTTGTTGTTCGCCGATGATACAGCTCTGGTAGCGAATTTGGTTGAGAAGCTGCAAAGGTTTGGAAGCGTGTGTGAAACAAGAAAGTTGAGAATAGATGTGAATAAGAGATGCTCTGTGGAAGGTATTAAGAATATATGGTGTGGGAGGAAAGTTGTTAGAAGCAGTGAAAAGTTTTTATCGAGGATGTAAGGCATGTGTACGTGATTGGTTCTCAGTGAATGTAGGTTTGCGGCAGGGGTGTGTGATGTCTCCATGGTTGTTTAATTTGTTTATGGATGGGGTTGTTAGGGAGGTAAATGCAAGAGTTTTGGAAAGAGGGGCAAGTATGAAGTCTGTTGGGGATGAGAGAGCTTGGGAAGTGAGTCAGTTGTTGTTTGCTGATGATACAGCGCTGGTGGCTGATTCATGTGAGAAACTACAGAAGCTGGTGACTGAGTTTGGTAAAGTGTGTGGAAGAAGAAAGTTAAGAGTAAATGTGAATAAGAGCAAGGTTATTAGGTACAGTAGGGTTGAGGGTCAAGTCAATTGGGAGGTGAGTTTGAATGGAGAAAAACTGGAGGAAGTGAAGTGTTTTAGATATCTGGGAGTGGATCTGGCAGCGGATGGAACCATGGAAGCGGAAGTGGATCATAGGGTGGGGGAGGGGGCGAAAATTCTGGGAGCCTTGAAGAATGTGTGGAAGTCGAGAACATTATCTCGGAAAGCAAAAATGGGTATGTTTGAAGGAATAGTGGTTCCAACAATGTTGTATGGTTGCGAGGCGTGGGCTATGGATAGAGTTGTGCGCAGGAGGATGGATGTGCTGGAAATGAGATGTTTGAGGACAATGTGTGGTGTGAGGTGGTTTGATCGAGTGAGTAACGTAAGGGTAAGAGAGATGTGTGGAAATAAAAAGAGCGTGGTTGAGAGAGCAGAAGAGGGTGTTTTGAAGTGGTTTGGGCACATGGAGAGAATGAGTGAGGAAAGATTGACCAAGAGGATATATGTGTCGGAGGTGGAGGGAACGAGGAGAAGAGGGAGACCAAATTGGAGGTGGAAAGATGGAGTGAAAAAGATTTTGTGGGATCGGGGCCTGAACATGCAGGAGGGTGAAAGGAGGGCAAGGAATAGAGTGAATTGGAGCGATGTGGTATACCGGGGTTGACGTGCTGTCAGTGGATTGAATCAAGGCATGTGAAGCGTCTGGGGTAAACCATGGAAAGCTGTGTAGGTATGTATATTTGCGTGTGTGGACGTATGTATATACATGTGTATGGGGGGTGGGTTGGACCATTTCTTTCGTCTGTTTCCTTGCGCTACCTCGCAAACGCGGGAGACAGCGACAAAGTATAATAAAAAATAAAATAAAGAGGGTTGAGGACAAGATGATAGGAATGTAAGTTTAGATGGAGAAAAATTGGAGGAAGTCAAGTGTTTTAGATATCTGGGAGTGGACTTAGCAGTGGATGGAACCATGGAAGCAGAAGTGAGTCACAGGGTGGGGTTGGGGGCGAACGTTCTGGGAGCGATGAAGAATGTATGGAAGGAGAGAACGTTATCTCGGAGGACAAAATTGGGTGTGTCTGAAGGAATAGTTGTTCCAACAATGTTAAATGGTTGCGAGGCATGGGTTATAGATAGGGTTGAGCGGAGGAGGGTGGATGTGTTGGAATTGAATTGTTTGAGGACAACATATGGTGTGAGGTGGTTTGATCGAGTGAGTAATGAAAGGGTGAGAGAGATGTGTGGAAATAAATGAGTGTGGTTGAGAGAGCAGATGGTGTGTTGAAATAATTTGGACATATGGAGAGAATGATTGAGGAAAGATTAACAAAGAGGATATACGTGCCAGAGGTGAAGGGAACAAGAAACTGGGAAATCAAATTGGACATGGAAAGATGGCGTGAAAAATATTTTGAGCGATCGCGACCTCATTATACAGGAAGGTCAAAAGCATGCAAGGAATAGATTGGATTGGAACGATGTAGTATTCCACGGTCGACGTGCTGTCACTGGACTGAACCATGGTATATGTAGCGTCTGGGGTAAACCATTGAAAGGTGTGTTGGGCCTGGATGTGGATAGGGAGCTGTGGTTTCGGCGCATTGCACATGGCAGCTAGAGTCAGAGTGTGAACGAATGTGGCCGTTTTTGTCTGTTTTCCTGGCACTATTTCGCTGAAGAGGGGGTAGCGATTCTATTTTCCTTTGTGGCGGGGTAGCGACAGAAATGGATGAAGGCAAGCACATATGAATATGTATATGTGTATATATGTATATGCTTGCGTATATGTATGAATAGGTGTATATATGTTGATATATATATGCTTGTATAAGCACCTATATGGGCGTTTATGTATATTTATTCTATTTTATTGTACTTTGTCGCTGTCTCCCGCGGCAACGAGGTAGCGCAATGAAACAGACAAAAGAATGGCCCAACCCACCCACACACACATGTATATACATATACGTCCACACACGCACATATACACCTGAGCGTATACATATATATAAACACACAGACATATACATATATACACATGCACGTAACTCATACTGTCTGCCCTTATTCATTCCCGTTGCCACCCCACCACACATGAAATAACAACCCCCTTCCCCCGCATGTGCACGAAGTAGAGCTAGGGAAAGACAACAAAGGCCACATTCGTGTACACTCAGTCTCTAGCTGTCATGCATAATGCACCGAAACCATAGCTCCCTTTCCACATCCAGGCCCACAAAACTTTCCATGGTTTACCCCAGACGCTTCACATGCCCTGGTTCAATCCATTGACAACACGTCGACCCCGATATACCACATCGTTCCAATTCACTCTGTTCCTTGCACGCCTTTCACCCTCCTGCATGCTCAGGCCCCGATCACTCAAAATCTTTTTTACTCCATTTTTCCACCACCAATTTGGTCTCCCACTTCTCCTCGTTCCCTCCACCTGTGACACATATATCCTCTTGGTCAATCTTTCCTCACTCATTCTCTCCATGTGACCAAACCATTTCAAAACACCCTCATATGCTCTCTCAACCACACGTGTTTTATCATCACACATCTCTCTTACTCTTTCATTACTTACTCGATCAAACCGTATCACACCACATATTGTCCTCATACATCTCATTTCCAGCACATCCACCCTCCTCCGCACAATTCTATCTATAGCCCACGCGTCGCAACCATAAAACATTGCTGGAACCACTATTCCTTCAAACATACCCATTTTTGCTTTCTAAGATAACGCTCTCGAATTCCACACATTTTTCAGCGCTCCCAGAACATTTGCTTCCTCCCCCATCCTATGATTCACTTATGTTTCATGGTTCCATCCCCTGACAAATCCACTCCCAGACATCTGAAACACTTCACTTCCTCAAATCTTTCTCCATACAAACTTACCTCCCAATTGACTTGTCCCTCAACACTACTGTACCTAATAACCTTGCTCTTATTCACATTTACTCTCAGCTTTCTTCTTTCACACACTTTACCAAACTCAGTCACCAGCTTCTGCAGTTTCCCACCCGAATCAGCCACCAGCGCTGTATCATCAGCGAACAACAACTGTCTCACTTCCCAAGCTCTCTCATCCACAACAGACTGCATACTTGCCCCTCTTTCCAAAAGTCTTGCATTCACCTCCCTAACAACCCCATCCATTAACAAATTAAACAACCATTGGCACATCACGCACCCCTGCCGCAAACCTACATTTACTGAGAACCAATCACTCTCCTACACGTACACATGCCTTACATTCTCGGTAAAAACTTTTCACTGTTTCTAAAAACTTACCTCCCACACCATATATTTTTGATACCTTCCACAGAGCATCTCTATCAACTCTATCATATGCCTTCTCCAGATCCATAAATGCTACATACAAATCTATTTGGTTTTCTAAGTATTTCTCACATAAATTCTTCAAAGCAAACACCTGATCTACACATCTTCTACCACTTCTGAAACCACAATGCTCTTCCCCAATCTGATGCTCTGTACATGCCTTCACCCTCTCAATCAATACCCTCCCATATAATTTTCCAGGAATACTCAACAAACTTATACCTCTGTAATTTGAACACTCACATTTATCCCCTTTGCATTTGTACAATGGCACTATGCAAGCATTCCACCAGTCCTCAGGCACCTCACCATGAGTCATACATACATTAAATAACCTTACCAACCAGTCAACAATACAGTCACCCCCTATTTTAATAAATTCCACTGCAATACCATCTAAACCTGCTGCCTTGCCGGCTTTCATGTTCCGCAAAGCTTTTACTACCTCTTCTCTGTTTACCAGATCATTTTCCCTAACCCTCTCACTTTGCACACCACATCGACCAAAACACCCTATATCTGCCACTCTATCATCAAACACATTCAACAAACCTTCAAAATACTCCATCTCCTTCTCACATCACCACTACTTGTTATCACCTCCCCATTGGCCCCCTTCGCTGGTGTTCCCATTTGTTCCCTTGTCTTACGGATTTTATTTACCTCCTTCCAAAACATCTTTTTATTCTCCCTACAATTTAATGATACTCTCTCACCCCAACTCTCATTTGCCCCCTTTTTCGCCTCTTGCACCTTTCTCTTGACCTCCTGCCTGTTTCTTTTATAAATCTCCCAGTCATTTGCATTATCTCCCTGTAAAAATCGTCCAAATGCCTCTCTCTTCTCTTTCACTAATAATCTTACTTCTTCATCCCACCAATCACTACCCTTTCTAATCTGCCCACCTCCACGCTTCTCATGCCACAAGCATCATTTTCACAAGCCATCACTGCTTCCCTAAATACATCCCATTCCTCCCCCACTCCCCTTACCTCCTTTATTCTCACCTTTTTCCATTATGTACTCAGTCTCTCCTGGTACTTCCTCACACAAGTCTTCTTCCCAAGCTCACTTACTCTTACCACTCTCTTCACCCCAGCATTATCTCTTTTTTTTCTGAAAACCTCTATAAATTTTCACCTTCGCCTACACAAGGTAATGATCAGACATCCCTCCAGTTGCACTTCTCAGCACATCAACATCCAAAAGTCTCTCTCTCGCGCGCCTATCAATTAACACGTAATCCAATAACGCTCTCTGGCCATCTCTCCTACTTACAAACGCATACTTATGTATATCTCTCTTTTTAAACCAGGTATTCCCAATCACCAGTCCTTTTTCAGCACATGATTCTGCAAGCTCTTCACCATTTCCATTTACAACACTGAACACCCCATGTACACCAATTATTTCCTCAACTGCCACATTACTCACCTTTGCATTCAAATCACCCATCACTATAACCCGGTCTCGTGCATCAAAGCTACTAACACACTCACTCAACTCCTCCCATCTCACTTGCCTCTCATGATCTTTCTTCTCATGCCCAGGTGCATATGCACCAATAATCACCCATCTCTCTCCATCCACTTTCAGTTTTACCCATATCAATCGAGAGTTTACTTTCTTACACTCTATCACATACTCCCACCACTCCTGTTTCAGGACTAGTGTTTCTCCTTCCCTTGCTCTTGTCCTCTCACTAACCCCTGACTTTAGTCCCAAAACATTGCCAAACCACTCTTTCCCTTTACCTCTGAGCTTCGTTTCAGTCAGAGACAAAACATCCAGGTTCCTTTCCTCAAACATACTACATATCTCTCCTTTTTTCTCATCTTGGTTACATCCACACACATTTAGACACTCCAGTCTGAGCCTTCGAGGAGGATGAGCACTCCCCGCGTGACTCTTTCTTCTGTTTCCCCTTTTAGAAAGGTAAAATACAAGGAGGGAAGGGTTTCTAGCCTCCCGCCCCCGTCCCCTTTAGTTGCCCTGTACGACACGCGAGGAATGCGTGGGAAATAATTTCTTTCCCCTAGAATATATATATATATATATATATATATATATATATATATATATATATATCAGAAGTGGTAGAGGATGTGTGGATCAGGTGTTTGCTTTGAAGAATGTATGTGAGAAATACTTAGAAAAGCAAATGGATTTGTATGTAGCATTTATGGATCTGGAGAAGGCATATGATAGAGTTGATAGAGATGCTCTGTGGAAGGTATTAAGAATATATGGTGTGGGAGGCAAGTTGTTAGAAGCAGTGAAAAGTTTTTATCAAGGATGTAAGGCATGTGTATGTGTAGGAAGAGAGGAAAGTGATTGGTTCTCAGTGAATGTAGGTTTGCGGCAGGGGTGTGTGATGTCGCCATGGTTGTTTAATTTGTTTATGGATGGGGTTGTTAGGGAGGTGAATGCAAGAGTTTTGGAAAGAGGGGCAAGTATGAAGTCTGTTGGGGATGAGAGAGCTTGGGAAGTGAGTCAGTTGTTGTTCGCTGATGATACAGCGCTGGTGGCTGATTCATGTGAGAAACTGCAGAAGCTGCCTTCACCCTCTCAATCAATACCCTCCCATATAATTTACCAGGAATACTCAACAAACTTATACCTCTGTAATTTGAGCACTCACTCTTATCCCCTTTGCCTTTGTACAAAGGCACTATGCACGCATTCCGCCAATCTTCAGGCACCTCACCATGAGTCATACATACATTAAATAACCTTACCAACCAGTCAATAATACAGTCACCCCCTTTTTTAATAAATTCCACTGCAATACCATCCAAACCTGCTGCCTTGCCGGCTTTCATCTTCCGCAAAGCTTTTACTACCTCTTCTACATATATATATATATATATTCCCTGGGGATAGGGGAGAAAGAATACTTCCCACGTATTCCCTGCGTGTCGTAGAAGGCGACTAAAAGGGGAGGGAGCGGGGGGCTGGAAATCCTCCCCTCTCGTTTTTTTTAATTTTCCAAAAGAAGGAACAGAGAATTGGGCCAGGTGAGGGTATTCCCTCAAAGGCCCAGTCCTCTGTTCTTAATGCTACCTCACTAATGCGGGAAATGGCAAATAGTTTGAAAGAAAGAAAAAAATATATATATATATATATATATCTTTTTCTTTCATACTATTCGCCATTTCCCGCGTCAGTGAGGTAGCGTTGAGAACAGAGGACTTGGCCTCTGAGGAAACATCCTCATCCAACCCCCATCTCTGTTCCTTCCTTTGGAAAAAAAAACAGACGAAAGAATGGCCCAACCCACGCACATTCCCATGTATATACATACATGTCCACACACGCATACACATATACCTATACATCTCGACGTATACATATATATACACATATAGACACATACATATATACACATGTCCATAATTCATACTGTCTGCCCTTATTCATTCCCGTTGCCAACCCGCCACACATGAAATGGTAACCCCCTCCCACCGAATGTGCACGAGGTAGCGCTAGGAAAAGACAACAAAGGCCACATTCGTTCACACTCAGTCTCTAGCTGTCATGTATAATGCACCGAAACCACAGCTCCCTTTCCACATCCAGGCCCCACAAAACTTTCCATGGTTTACCCCGGACTCCTTCATATGCCCTGGTTCAATCCATTGACAGGACGTCGACCCCGGTATACCACATCCTTCCAATTCACTCTATTCCTTGCACGCCTTTCACCCTCCTGCATGTTCAGGCCCCGATCACTCAGAATCTTTTTCACTGCATCTTTCCACCTCCAATTTGGCCTCCCACTTCTCCTTGTTCACTCCACCTCTGACACATATACCCTCTTTGTCAATCTTTCCTCACTCATTTTCTCCATGTAAGCAGACCATTTCAAAGCACCCTCTTCTACTCTCTCAACCACACTCTTTATATCATCACACATCTCTCTTACCCTTTTATGACTTACTCGATCAAACCACCTCACACCACATACTGTCCTCAAACATCTGATTTCCAAAATATCCACCCTCGTCCGCATAACTCTATCTATAGGCCGCGCCTTGCAGCCATATAACATTGTTGGAACCACTATTCCTTCAAACATACCCATTTTTGCTTTCTGAGGTAATCCTCTCGACTTCCACACATTTAATAACGCTCCCAGAACTTTCATCCCATCCCTCATTCTGTGGCTCACTTCCACTTCCATGGTTCCATCTGCTGCCAAATCAACTCCCAGATATCTATAACACTTTATGTCCTCCTATTGTTTCTAAAATTAGGTTGTCTTATGTAGACGTTTCCTTGTTTGGCAGGTCTTATGGCACCGGTTTGACTTATTGAAGGGGCTGTCTGACACTGACAGATCTTCGGAAGTCCTCCTTGGGAGTAGCTTGTATTATAGGGGTGGTCTCTGTTAGTGGTAAGTATTGTGGAAGTACTCTTTGGCACTAGCAGGTATTATAGGAGCTTTTTTTTTTATTAGCATATCTTATTCTGGTGCCTTCTGGCACTACTAACATGTACCTTGAAGGTGCTCGCTGACACCTTCACGTCGCACTGAGGTGTTCTCTGTCACTGGTACCATCAATAAGAGAAAACAATACCAGAAAGCAAATTGTTAAGACATGACAAGCAAGAAAAAATCTACATATGACCTGCTAGTGTCAGAAACCATACCCAAAATATCTAACATTTGGAAAAAGGACATCCAAAAGATCTCCCAGAGCCAGAGGGCAACTCCATAATACCTGTTAGAGACCAAGTCCGAAAGATATGAAAATGCCAAAGAGTACAACCATAGACATGTCTTATGGAGGTTCTCTTTGATACTGGCGAGTCATATGAAGGTGCTCTCATGCAATTATATTTCATATGGAGGTGGTCCCTGACACTGGCATATATCATTGAGGTACTCTCTAGCCGTATGAAGGTGCTCTCTGACACTGACATGTCTTATGGTGGTGTCCTCTGGCACTGGCATATATCACTGAGGTACTCTCTAGTCTTCTGAAGGTGCTCTCTGACACTAACATGTCTTATGGTGGTGTTCTCTGGCACTAGCATGTCTTACGAAGGTGCTAACTAACACTGGCACATATTAAAGAGCTGCGCTCTGGTACTTTCATGAATTTTAGATGTGTTATCTGACTCTGGCAGATCTTTTGGTGTTGCTATGTGGCACGGGTAGGTTTTATGGAAATTAATTCTGGCAATACGATGGATTACTGACTGGCATTAACATTTGTTACAAATGTTCATAGGCACTTTCATTCCTTATGGATTCGCTCCTTTTCACTTGCCTATCTTCTGGAGGCGCTCCCTGGCACTGCCAGGCCTTACATAGGCTCTCTTTGTTATTGTTGCTCTTACTGAGGTGCTCTCTGGCAATGGTAGGTTTTATAAAGGTGCTCCTTTTCGCTAGCATATCTTAAAATGGTGCTTTCTGGCTCTGGTACGTCTTAAGGAGATGCTTTTTCGCACTTGCAGTTCTTAAGGAGATGCTCCTTGGCACGGTTGGGTCCTATTTATGTGTTCTCTGGCACTGTTAGGTCGTACGGAGGTGCTGTTTGACAATTGCACCTTTTATGGAAGTTCTTTTTGACAGTGGCTGGTGTTATGGAGTGCTCTGGTATTTGACACTGGTATGTGTTATGGAGGTGCTTTCTGGAACTGGCAGCTCCTATTGAGATGTTTTCTGGCACTGCTAGGTATTATGAAGGTGTCTCTTGTAGACTGATAAGTCATACTATTTGGCACTAGCTGGACATATGTGCATGCACTCTGGCACAGATTGGTTTTATAGACGTCCTTTCCAAAACAATAACATACCATGGAGGTGCTTTCTAGCACTGGCATGTCTAATGGAGATACTCTCTGGCACTGACAGATCATATCGAGATGCTCTGTAGCACTCTCCTTTCTTAGGAATCTGCTCTCTGGCACTTGCATTTCTTATAGAAGTGCTCTCTGTCACTGGATGACTGATGTAGATGTCTTTGGCACTGGGTATTCTTATGGAGGTGCTCTCTGGCACTGCCAGGTCATATGGAGATGCTCTCTGGCACTCTTGCGTCCTTATGATTGTGGCTGTCTGGCATCAGTATGTCTTATATAGGTGCTCTTCGGCGCTGGTTAATCTGATGGAGATGTTCTCTGGTGCGTTTTCGCAATGACAAGTCATATGGAGATGGCCTCTGGCACCTTTCTGTCATATAGACATATTCTCTGCCATTAGCACGTCAATGGTTATACTCTCCAGCATTCTCATATCTTTTGGATGTGGTCTTTAGCAGGTCTTACTGAGTTGCTCTCTGGCACTGATAGGTCCTATGGGGGTCTCTTTTGCCATTGTTAGGTCTGATGCGTAGGGTTCCTGACATTAAGAGGTCTTACGTAGACGTTTTCCTGTTTAGCAGGAATTATGGCACTCTCTGACACTGACAGGTCTTATGGAAGCGTTTCTAGGGAGGGGCATGTATTATAGAGGTGCTCTCTGTTACTGATAGGTCTTCTGGCGGTACTTTTTCGCACTGGCAGGTATTATAGGAACTTTCTTTTACTAGCATGATTTATTTTGGTGTCTTCTGGAACTAACATGTACCTTGAAGGGGATCCCTGATACAGTTGTGTCTTACTGAGGTGTTCTTTGAGACTGGCACGTCTTAAAGAGGTTCTTTTTTAAGGGCGTGTCATATGAAGGTGATCTCTTGTAATGATATTTCATACGAAGGTGGTCCCTGTCACTAGCGTATCCTATTGAGGTATTCTTTGGCACTGGCAGGTCTTATGCAGGTGCTCTCTGGCATGAACGTGTCTTATGGTGGTATTCTCTGGCACTGACATGTCTTATGAAGGTGCTCACTAAAGCTGGTACATCTTAAAGACTTGCTATTTGGTACTGGCATTAAGTATAGATGTGCTCTCTGACACTGGTAGATCTTTGGTATTGCTCTGTGGCACGGGTAGGTTTTATGGAGGTTTTCTTTGGCAATGCGATTGATTATTGACTGGCATAAATAGGTGTTACAATTGCTCTCATACACTTTCATTTCTTATGGATTCGCTCCGTTTCACTGCCAGGCCTTATAGGTTCTCTTTTGGTATTGTTGGTCTTAATGAGGTGCTCTCTGGCAATGGTAGGCTGTATAAAGATCCTCTTCTTCGCTAGCATATCTTAAAGTGGTACTGTCTGAATCTGGTACGTCTTAAGGGGATGCCTTTTCGCTTGCACTCCGTAGGAAGGTGCTCCTTAGCACGGATTGATCCGATTTATGTGTTCTCTGTCACTGTTAGGTCGTATGGAGGTGCTGCTTGACACTCCCAATTCCTACGGAAGTTCTCTTTGACAGTGGCTGGTCTTATGGACTGTTCTGGTATTTGACACTGGCACTGGCACTGCCAGGTCATATGAAAATGCTCTCTAGCACTCTCCTCATATCGATGAGCTATCTGCCACCGGTTTGTATTATATAGGTGATCTTTGGCACCTGTGAATCTAATAGAGATGCTCCCTGGTACTAGCAGGTCCTTGGTAGGTGCCCTTTGGCAATGGCAGGTCATATGGAGATGGTCTCTGGTACTTTCCTGTCTTATTGATATTTTCTCTGGTACTGGCATGTCTATAGCTGTGCTCTCCGGCATTCTCATATCTTTTGGATGTGATCTCTAGCAAGTCTTGTGGAGCTGACCTCTGGCACTAGTAGGTCTTATAGAGGTCCTTTTTGCCATTCTTAGGTATAATGGGCATGTTTTCTGGCATTGAGGAGTCTTATGTAGACGTTTCCTTGTTTGGCTGGTCTTATGGCACCGGTTTATCTTATTGAAGGCGCTCTCTGACACTGACAGGTCTCACGGAAGACTTCCTCGGCAGTGGCATTTCTTTTAAAGATGCTCTCTGTTACTGGTAAGTCTTATGAATGTACTCTTTGGCACTGGAAGGTAATATACAAGAGCTCTCTTTTACTAGCATATCTATTTAGGTGCCTCCTGGCACTAACATGTAATTTGAAGGTGCTCTCTGGCACCTTCGTGTCTTAATGAGGTGTTCTCTGATATTTGCATGTCTTAAGAAGGTTCTTTGATACTGGCGTGTTATATGAAGGTGTCCTTTTGCAATGATATTTCATGTGGAGATGGTCTTTGGCACTGTCTTATCTTATTGAGGTAGTCTCTGGCACTGGCTGGTCTTATGAAGGTGCTCTCTGGCACTGCCAGGTCATATGAAAATCCTCTCTGACTCTTTCCTGTCTTATAGATGTGCTCACTGGGACCAGTATGTCTTATATAGTTGCTCTTTGACACTTGTAAATCTGATGGCGATGCTCCCTGGCCCTAGCAGGGCTTACGGAGGTGTCGTTTGGCAATGGCAGGTCATATGGGATGGTCTCTGGCACTTTCCTGTCTTCTGGACATGTTCTCTAGTATTGGCATGTCTATGGTTGTGCTCTACGGCATTCTTATGTCTTTTGGTTGTGGTCTCTAGCATGTCTTATGGAGTTGCCCTCTGACACTGGTAGGTCTTATGGAGGTCATTTTTGCCATTATTAGGTCTAATGAGTATGATTTCTGACATTAGGCCATATGTAGAGTTTTTCATGTTTGCTAGGTCTTTTAGCACCGGTTTGTCTAATTGAAGGTGCTCTCTGACACTGAAAGGTCTTACCGAATTCTTCCTCGATGGTGGCATGACTTATGGAGGTGATCTCTGTTACTGATAGTTCTTATGGAAGTACTCTTTGGCACTGGCAGGTACTATACAGGAGCTTTCTTCAACCAGCATGTCTTATTTAGGTGCCCTCTGGCACTAACATTCTACCTTGAAGGTGCCCTATCACACCTTCGTGACTTACTATAATGTTCTCTGATACTGTCATGTCTTAAGGAGATTCACTTTGATACTGGCGTGTTATATAAAGGTGCTCTCTTGCAATGATGCATCTGGCACTATCATATCTCATTGAGGTATTCTCTGGCACTGGCAGGCCTCATGAAGGTGCTCACTAACAGTGGCACGTCAGAAAGTGGTGCTCTTTAGCACGGTCATGAAGTATAGATGTGCCCATTGACATTGGCAGGTCTTTTGGTGTCGCTTTGTGGCACTGGTAGGTTTTATGGGGGTTCTCTCTGGTACTACGATGGATCATTGACTAGCATTAATAGGGCTACAAGTACTCTCAGGTACTTTCATTTCTTATGGATGCGCTCCCTTTCACTTGCCTCTCTTCTGGAGTGCTATCTAGTACTGCCAAGTCTTATATAGGTTCTCTTTGGTATTGTTGGTCTTATTGAGTTGCTTTCTGGCAATGGTAGGTTTTATAAATGTCCTCCTTTTCCCTGGCATATTTAAAGTGATGTTTTTTGGCTCTGGTACGTCTTAAGGAGGTGATTTTTTTCGCACTTGCAGTTATAAGGGAGGTGCTCCTTGGCATGACTAGGTCGTATTTATGTGTTCTCTGACAATGTTAGGTCGTATGGCTATGCTGCTTGATGACTGCATTTCTTATGGAAGTTCTCTTTGACAGTGGCTGGTCTTATGGAGAGCTCTGGCATTTGACACTGGTACGTGTTATGGAGGTGTTCTCTGGAACAGGCAGGTCCTACTGAGATACCCTATGGCACTGCTAGGTGTTATGGTGGTGTCTATCGAGACTGATAGGTATTCTGGCCATACTTTATTGCCCTAGCAGGACCTTATGCAAGTGCACTCTGTCAATGATAAGTCTTATGGACGTGCTCTCCAACACTTAATGGTCCTGTGGAGGTGCCTTCTGGCACTGGCATGTCTAATGGAGGTGCCCTCTGGCACTTCAAGCTCATGAGGAGAAACTTTGTGGCATTGCCCGTTCTTAGGAATTTCTAGCACTTGCGTGCTTTATAGAAGTTCTCTCTATCATTGAAAATCTGATGGAGATGTCTCAGGCACTGGCAGGTCTTATGGAAGTGCTCTCTGGTACTCGTAGGTCAGTTGGAGGTGCTTTCTGGCACTCTCCTGTCTTATCTATGTACTCTGGCACCGGTATGTCTTATATACGTGCTCTTTGGCACTGGTAAATCTGATGGAGATGCCCTCTGGCACTAGTAGGTCTTATGAAGGTGTCCTTTGGCAATGGAAGGTCAAATGGAGATGGTCTCTAGCACTTTCCTGTCTTCTGGATATGTTCCCTGGTACTGGCATGTCTATGGCTGTACTCTCTGGCATTCTCATGTCTTTTGGATGTGGTCTCTAGCAGGTCTTATGGAGTTGCCCTCTGGCTTTGGTGGGTCTTATGTAGGTACTTTTGGCCAGTGTTAGGCCTAATAGTATGTCTTAAAGAGGTGCTATCTGGCACAGGTTTGAAGTATAGTGTTGATCTTTGGCAATGGTAGGTTTTATGGAAGTTTTCTCTGGCACTACCATGGATTACTGACTGGCATTAGTAGGTGTTACAAGCCCTTTCATGCACTTTCATTTCTTAAGGATGCGCTCTCTTTCACTGACCTATCTCATGGAAGTTTTCTCTGGCTCTGCCAGGCCTTATGAAGGTTCTCTATGGTACTGTTGGTCTTACTGAGATGCTTTCTGGCAATGGTTTATTTTTAGGTGCTCATTCTCGCTGGCATGTCTTAAAGTGGTTCTTTCTAGTGGTTTACGTCTAATGTAGGCGCATTTCCACACTTGCAGCTCTTAGGGAGGTGCTCCTTGGTTACGGTAGGTCCTATTTAGGGATTATCTGGCACTGTTAGGTCGTTTGGAAGTGCTGCTTGACACTTGTAATTCGTATGGAAGTTCTTTCTGACAGTAACTGATCTTATGGAGATATTCTCTGGCACTCTCCTGTCTTATGGATCTGCTCTCTTGCACTGGTGTGTTGTATAAAAGTGCTCTCTTGCACTGGTCACTCTTATGGAGGTGCTCTCTGGCTCTAGCAAGTGATATTAGTGGTGCTCTCTGGCACTGACATGTCATATGGAGATGCTCTCTGGCACTGCCAGGCTTTTCTTGTCTTATTGAGGTACCCCCTGGCACTGGCAGGTTTTATAGAGATGCTCCTTGGCGCTGAGAGTTCTTATGGTAGTGCTCTCTGGCAGTGAATTGTCTTAGTAAGGTGCTCTTTGGCATTAGTAGTTCTTAAAGAAGTGCATCTTGCGCAAGCAGGTGTTACGAAAGTGCTGTGTGGCACTGCTATGACTCAAGGAGGTTCTTTTCGGCATTCGTAGTTTTTAGATAGGTGATGCTTTTCACGGATAACTTCTGCGTAAGTGCTCTCTGCCACTGGTACACCATATGGAGGTGCTTTCTGACACTTGCAGGTCTTATGGAGCACTCTGCTCTTTGGCACTAGTATGTCTTATGGAAGTGTTTTTTGGCACTGGTAGTTCCTATGGTAAGGTTAGGACTTATGAAGGAGTGCCTCTTACACTGGTAGGTCTTATGAGGTCCTTTTGGCTTTGGCAGGTAATATGTAGGCGCTCTGTGGCACAAACACGTCTTGTGGACATTCTTTCCAGCACAGTGAGCTCCAATGAAGGTGCACCCTGGCACTAGCAGGTATAATGGAGATGCTGTTTGGCACAGGCATGTTTTATGGAGGTGCCCTTTTGGAACTGGCAGGTCTTTTGAAGGTGCTTTCTGGCATTGGCAGGTCTAATAGAAATGCTCATAGGAACGGTACTCACAGGCTTTCTGGTACTGGCAGATTTTGTGAAGGTGCTTTCTGGCACAGACAGGTCATACAGAGATGCTCTTTAGCACTCTCCTTTCTTATAAATCGGATATCTGGCACTGACAGGACTTATAGAAGGGCTCTCCGGCACTGGTAAATCTTATGGATGTGCTTTCTGGCACTCACAGGGTTTATTTAGGTGCTCTTTGGCATTGGCAGGTCATATGGAGGTGCTCTTTGGAAGTCTCATATCTTAATTATCTGCTCTCTACACTGCTATGTCTTACAGAAGTGCTCTCTGGCACTGGTAAATCCTATGGAGTAGCTCTCTGGCACCTGAAGTTCTTATGGAGGTTCTCTCTGGCACCGGCAGGTCATATGGAGATGCTCTCTGGCACATTCTTGTGTTATGGATCTGCTCTCTGGCACTGGTATATCTTAGGGAGATACTATTTGGCACTATCATATGTTTTGGATGTGTTCTCTAGAAGTTATCATTGAGTTGCCCTCTGGCACTGGTACGCACTATGGAAGTCCCCTGAGCTATAGTTAGATTTTATAGATTTGCTTTCTGACACTTGCTTGGCAGGTCCTATGGATTTGGTCTCTGGCGTTGTTATGGCTTATTGAAGGTGCCCTCTGTCACTGATAGGTCTTATGGAGATGGTGTTTGGCACTGGCAGGTCTTAAGGAGGGGCTCTCTTTCAATAGCATATCATATGGAGGTGCCTTCTGGCACTAACGTGCCTTTAGAGGTGTTCTCTGGTACTGGCATGTCTTATGGAAGTGTTCTCTGATACTGGCATGTCATATCAAGGTTCTTTTTGACAGTGACAGGTCATATAAAGGTCCTGTTTAGCACTGATGTTTGTTATGAAAGTGGTCTTAGGCGCTGAAATTTCTTATTGAGGTACTCTCTGGCACTGGTATGTATTACGGAGGTGCTCTCTGGCACTAGCAAGTCATATGAAGGTGCTCTCTAGCACTTTCACGTCTGGCATTGGCCCATCTTATAGTGGTGCTTTATGGCACTTGCAGATGATATGGAGGTCCTCTCTGGTATTGGCATGTTTTATTGACTGGCATTAGTGGGTGATAGAGGTGCTCTCAACTACCTTTATTTTTTATGGATGTGCTCACTTGCACTGGCATGTCTTTATGGAGATGCTCTCTGGCACAGCCAAGTCTTATGTAGGGTGTCTTTAATATTGTTGGTCTTATTAAGGTTCTCTCACACAGTTTTAGGTTTTATAGAGGTGCTCTTCGGCACTGGCAGATCTTATAGTGTTGCTTTCTGGCACTGGTAAATCTGATGGAGGTGCAGTCTGGCATTGCCAATTCCTATGGAAGTGCCCTCTGGCCCCAACAGGTATTTTGGAGGTTCCCTCTGGAGCTATCGCATCTTTTGGATTTGGTCTCTAGCATATATTATGGAGCTGACCTCTGACAATGATAGGTCTTATGGAAGCTCTCTGCTAATGTTAGCTCTTCTGGATGTACTTTCTGACACTATGAGGTGTCTTCTTGCATGGCAGATGTTATGGATTAGCTCCCTGGTACTGTAATGTTCATTGAAGATGCACTCTGGCAGTGTCAGAACGTATGACGGTGGTCTTTGGCAGTGCCATGTCTTACATAGGTGCTCTCTCTCATTGAAGGTGTACCCTGGCAGTGGCAGAACTTACGAAGGTGGTCTTTGGCAGTGGCATGTCTTATATAGGTGCTCTCTCTCTCATTGGAAGGTCTTACGAAGGTGTTCTTTGGCAGTGACTGGTTTTTTGGAGGATCTCGTTTTCACTAGCACGTTTCATGGAGGTTCCTTCTGGCGCTAATTTATCTTTTCGAGGTGCTCTCTGATACTGACATGTCTTAGGGAGGTTCTATTTGACACTAGTGTATCATATGAAGATGCTTTTCTGCACTGACATTTCTTATGGAGGTGGTCTCTGGCACTGGCATTTCTTACTAAGGTGCTCTGGCATTGACAGGTATTATGGAGTTGCTCTCTGGCAATGGTAGCGGATGAAGCCATGGAAGCAGAAGTGAGACATAGAGTGGGGGAGGGGGGGCGAAGGTTCTGGGAGCAATAGAAAATGTGTGGAATAGTGGTTCCAACAATGTTATATGGTTGCGAGGCATGGGCTATAGATAGGGTTGTGCGGAAGAGGTTGGATGTGTTGGAAATAAGATGTTTGAGGACAATATTTGGTGTGAGGTAGTTTAATCGAGTAAGTAATGAAAGGATGAGAGGGAGGAGTGGTAATAAAAAGAGTGTGGTTGAGAGAGCAGAAAGGGGTGTGATGAAATTGTTTGAACATAAGGAGAGAATAAGTGAGGAAAGATTGACAAAGAGGATATATGCTTCAGAGGTAAAGGGAAAAAGTAAAAGTGGGAGACCAAATTGGAGGTGGAAGGATGCAGTGAAAAAGAATTTGAGCGATCGGGGCTTAAACATACAGGAGGGTAAAAGGGGTGCAAGGAAGAGAGTGAATTGGAACGATGTGGTATACCAGGGTCGACGTGCTGTCAATGGATTGAATCAGGGCATGTGAAGAGTCTGGGGTAAGCAATGGATACTTTTGTGGGGCCTGGATGTGGAGAAGGAGCTGTGGTATCTGTGCATTACACATGACAGTTAGAGACTGAATGTAAACGAATGTGGCCTTTGGTGTCATTTCCTGGCTCTGCCTCGCTAACGCAAGAAACAGCGATTAAGTCTAGTAATAGTAAATAACATATATATATATATATATATATATATATATATATATATATATATATATATATATATATATATATATATATATATATATATATATATATATATATATATATATATATTTTTTTTTTTTTTTTTTTTATACTTTGTCGCTGTCTCCCGCGTTTGCGAGGTAGCGGAAGGAAACAGACGAAAGAAATGGCCCAACCCCCCCCATACACATGTACATACACACGTCCACACACACAAATATACATACCTACACAGCTTTCCATGGTTTACCCCGGACGCTTCACATGCCTTGATTCAATCCACTGACAGCACGTCAACCCCTGTATACCACATCGCTCCAATTCACTCTATTCCTTGCCCTCCTTTCACCCTCCTGCATGTTCAGGCCCCGATCACACAAAATCTTTTTCACTCCATCTTTCCACCTCCAATTTGGTCTCCCTCTTCTCCTCGTTCCCTCCACCTCCGACACATATATCCTCTTGGTCAATCTTTCCTCACTGATTCTCTCCATGTGCCCAAACCATTTTAAAACACCCTCTTCTGCTCTCTCAACCACGCTCTTTTTATTTCCACACATCTCTCTTACCCTTACGTTACTTACTCGATCAAACCACCTCACACCACACATTGTCCTCAAACATCTCATTTCCAGCACATCCATCCTCCTGCGCACAACTCTATCCATAGCCCACGCCTCGCAACCATACAACATTGTTGGAACTACTATTCCTTCAAACATACCCATTTTTGCTTTCCGGGATAATGTTCTCGACTTCCACACATTTTTCAAGGCTCCCAAAATTTTCGCCCCCTCCCCCACCCTATGATCCACTTCCGCTTCCATGGTTCCATCCGCTGACAGATCCACTCCCAGATATCTAAAACACTTCACTTCCTCCAGTTTTTCACCATTCAAACTCACCTCCCAATTGACTTGACCCTCAACCCTACTGTACCTAATAACCTTGCTCTTATTCACATTTACTCTTAACTTTCTTCTTCCACACACTTTACCAAACTCAGTCACCAGCTTCTGCAGTTTCTCACATGAATCCGCCACCAGCGCTGTATCATCAGCGAACAACAACTGACTCACTTCCCAAGCTCTCTCATCCCCAACAGACTTCATACTTGCCCCTCTTTCCAAGACTCTTGCATTTACCTCCCTAACAACCCAATCCATAAACAAATTAAACAACCATGGAGACATCACACACCCCTGCCGCAAACCTACATTCACTAAGAACCAATCACTTTCCTCTCTTCCTACACGTACACATGCCTTACATCCTCGATAAAAACTTTTCACTGCTTCTAACAACTTGCTTCCCACACCATATATTCTTAATACCTTCCACAGAGCATCTCTATCAACTCTATCATATGCCTTCTCCAGATCCATAAATGCTACATACAAATCCATTTGCTTTTCTAAGTATTTCTCACATACATTCTTCAAAGCAAACACCTGATCCACACATCCTCTACCACTTCTGAAACCACACTGCTCTTCCCCAATCTGATGCTCTGTACATGCCTTCACCCTTTCAATCAATACCCTCCCATATAATTTACCAGGAATACTCAACAAACTTATACCTCTGTAATTTGAGCACTCACTCTTATCCCCTTTGCCTTTGTACAATGGCACTATGCACGCATTCCGCCAATCCTCAGGCACCTCACCATGAGTCATACATACATTAAATAACCTTACCAACCAGTCAACAATACAGTCACCCCCTTTTTTAATAAATTCCACTGCAATACCATCCAAACCTGCTGCCTTGCCGGCTTTCATCTTCCGCAAAGCTTTTACTACCTCTTCTCTGTTTACCAAATCATTTTCCCTAACCCTCTCACTTTGCACACCACCTCGACCCAAACACCCTATATCTGCTACTCTGTCATCAGACACATTCAACAAACCTTCAAAATACTCATTCCATCTCCTTCTCACATCACCACTACTTGTTATCACCTCCCCATTTACGCCCTTCACTGAAGTTCCCATTTGCTCCCTTGTCTTACGCACCCTATTTACCTCCTTCCAGAACATCTTTTTATTCTCCCTAAAATTTACTGATAGTCTCTCACCCCAACTCTCATTTGCCCTTTTTTTCACCTCTTGCACCTTTCTCTTGACCTCCTGTCTCTTTCTTTTATACTTCTCCCACTCAATTGCATTTTTTCCCTGCAAAAATCGTCCAAATGCCTCTCTCTTCTCTTTCACTAATACTCTTACTTCTTCATCCCACCACTCACTACCCTTTCTAAACAGCCCACCTCCCACTCTTCTCATGCCACAAGCATCTTTTGCGCAATCCATCACTGATTCCCTAAATACATCCCATTCCTCCCCCACTCCCCTTACTTCCATTGTTCTCACCTTTTTCCATTCTGTACACAGTCTCTCCTGATACTTCTTCACACAGGTCTCCTTCCCAAGCTCACTTACTCTCACCACCTTCTTCACCCCAACATTCACTCTTCTTTTCTGAAAACCCATACTAATCTTCACCTTAGCCTCTACAAGATAATGATCAGACATCCCTCCAGTTGCACCTCTCAGCACATTGACATCCAAAAGTCTCTCTTTCGCACGCCTGTCAATTAACACGTAATCCAATAACGCTCTCTGGCCATCTCTCCTACTTACATAAGTATACTTATGTATATCTCGCTTTTTAAACCAGGTATTCCCAATCATCAGTCCTTTTTCAGCACATAAATCTACAAGCTCTTCACCATTTCCATTTACAACACTGAACACCCCATGCATACCAATTATTCCCTCAACTGCCGCATTACTCACCTTTGCATTCAAATCACCCATCACTATAACCCGGTCTCGTGCATCAAAACCGCTAACACACTCATTTAGCTGCTCCCAAAACACTTGCCTCTCATGATCTTTCTTCTCATGCCCAGGTGCATATGCACCAATAATCACCCACCTCTCTCCATCAACTTTCAGTTTTACCCATATTAATCGAGAATTTACTTTCTTACATTCTATCACATACTCCCACAACTCCTGTTTCAGGAGTATTGCTACTCCTTCCCTTGCTCTTGTCCTCTCACTAACCCCTGACTTCACTCCCCAGACATTTCCAAACCACTCTTCCCCTTTACCCTTGAGCTTCGTTTCACTCATATATATATATATATATATATATATATATATATATATATATATATATATATATATATATATATATATATTGGAAAGGATCACAATTTTGCGCGTGATCAAGATATTCCTATGAGTCCACGGGGAAAATGAAACACGAAAAGTTCCCAAGTGCACTTTCGATTCCCAAGTGCACGTGTGATTGTCCAAAACATGTTTTGGACAATCACATGTTTACCAAATGGCGTCCTAGCTTCGTCTCTTCGATGTATATCAATTGACTGTTATATTTCTCTCTTGTGTCTCCCCTAATGATGTGATTATTACACGAAAGTGCACTTGGGAACTTTTCGTGTTTCATTTTCCCCGTGGACTCATAAAGGTGCAAGAGGTGAAAAAAAGGGCAAATGAGAGTTGGGGTGAGAGAGTATCATTAAATTTTAGGGAGAATAAAAAGATGTTCTGGAAGGAGGTAAATAAAGTGCGTAAGACAAGGGAGCAAATGGGAACTTCAGTGAAGGGCGCAAATGGGGAGGTGATAACAAGTAGTGGTGATGTGAGAAGGAGATGGAGTGAGTATTTTGAAGGTTTGTTGAATGTGTTTGATGATAGAGTGGCAGATATAGGGTGTTTTGGTCGAGGTGGTGTGCAAAGTGAGAGGGTTAGGGAAAATGATTTGGTAAATAGAGAAGAGGTAGTAAAAGCTTTACGGAAGATAAAAGCCGGCAAGGCAGCAGGTTTGGATGGTATTGCAGTGGAATTTATTAAAAAAGGGGGTGACTGTATTGTTGACTGGTTGGTAAGGTTATTTAATGTATGTATGACTCACGGTGAGGTGCCTGAGGATTGGCGGAATGCGTACATAGTGCCATTGTACAAAGGCAAAGGGGATAAGAGTGAGTGCTCAAATTACAGAGGTATAAGTTTGTTGAGTATTCCTGGTAAATTATATGGGAGGGTATTGATTGAGAGGGTGAAAGCATGTACAGAGCATCAGATTGGGGAAGAGCAGTGTGGTTTCAGAAGTGGTAGAGGATGTGTGGATCAGGTGTTTGCTTTGAAGAATGTATGTGAGAAATACTTAGAAAAGCAAATGGATTTGTATGTAGCATTTATGGATCTGGAGAAGGCATATGATAGAGTTGATAGAGATGCTCTGTTGAAGGTATTAAGACTATATGGTGTGGGAGGCAAGTTGTTAGAAGCAGTGAAAAGTTTTTATCGAGGATGTAAGGCATGTGTACGTGTAGGAAGAGAGGAGAGTGATTGGTTCTCAGTGAATGTAGGTTTGCGGCAGTGGTGTGTGATGTCTCCATGGTTGTTTAATTTGTTTATGGATGGGGTTGTTAGGGAGGTGAATGCAAGAGTTTTGGAAAGAGGGGCAAGTATGAAGTCTGTTGGGGATGAGAGAGCTTGGGAAGTGAGTCAGTTGTTGTTCGCTGATGATACAGCGCTGGTGGCTGATTCATGTGAGAAACTGCAGAAGCTGGTGACTGAGTTTGGTAAAGTGTGTGAAAGAAGAAAGTTAAGAGTAAATGTGAATAAGAGCAAGGTTATTAGGTACAGTAGGGTTGAGGGTCAAGTCAACTGGGAGGTGAGTTTGAATGGAGAAAAACTGGAGGAAGTGAAGTGTTTTAGATATCTGGGAGTGGATCTGGCAGCGGATGGAACCATGGAAGCGGAAGTGGATCATAGGGTGGGGGAGGGGGCGAAAATTCTGGGAGCCTTCAAGAATGTGTGGAAGTCGAGAACATTATCTCGGAAAGCAAAAATGAGTATGTTTGAAGGAATAGTGGTTCCAACAATGTTGTATGGTTGCGAGGCGTGGGCTATGGATAGAGTTGTGCGCAGGAGGATGGATGTGCTGGAAATGAAATGTTTGAGGACAATATGTGGTGTGAGGTGGTTTGATCGAGTAAGTAACGTAAGGGTAAGAGAGATGTGTGGAAATAAAAAGAGCGTGGTTGAGAGAGCAGAGGAGGGTGTTTTGAAATGGTTTGGGCACATGGAGAGAATGAGTGAGGAAAGATTGACCAAGAGGATATATGTGTCGGAGGTGGAGGGAACGAGGAGAAGAGGGAGACCAAATTGGAGGTGGAAAGATGGAGTGAAAAAGATTTTGAGGGATCGGGGCCTGAACATGCAGGAGGGTGAAAGGAGGGCAAGGAATAGAGTGAATTGGAGCGATGTGGTATACCGGGGTTGACGTGCTGTCAGTGGATTGAATCGGGGCATGTGAAGCGTCTGGGGTAAACCATGGAAAGCTGTGTAGGTATGTATATTTTGCGTGTGTGGACGTATGTATATACATGTGTATGGGGGTGGGTTGGGCCATTTCTTTCGTCTGTTTCCTTGCGCTACCTCGCAAACGCGGGAGACAGCGAAAAAAGAATATATATATATATATATATATATATATATATATATATATATATATATATATATATATATATATATACATATATATATATATATATATATATATATATTTTTTTTTTTTTTTTTTTTTTTTTTTATACTTTGTCGCTGTCTCCCGCGTTTGCGAGGTAGCGCAAGGAAACAGACGAAAGAAATGGCCCAACCCCCCCCATACACATGTACATACACACGTCCACACACGCAAATATACATACCTACACAGCCTTCCATGGTTTACCCCAGACGCTTCACATGCCTTGATTCAATCCACTGACATCACGTCAACCCCTGTATACCACATCGCTCCAATTCACTCTATTCCTTGCCCTCCTTTCACCCTCCTGCATGTTCAGGCCCCGATCACACAAAATCCTTTTCACTCCATCTTTCCACCTCCAATTTGGTCTCCCTCTTCTCCTCGTTCCCTCCACCTCCGACACATATATCCTCTTGGTCAATCTTTCCTCACTCATTCTCTCCATGTGCCCAAACCATTTCAAAACACCCTCTTCTGCTCTCTCAACCACGCTCTTTTTATTTCCACACATCTCTCTTACCCTTACGTTACTTACTCGATCAAACCACCTCACACCACACATTGTCCTCAAACATCTCATTTCCAGCACATCCATCCTCCTGCGCACAACTCTATCCATAGCCCACGCCTCGCAACCATACAACATTGTTGGAACTACTATTCCTTCAAACATACCCATTTTTGCTTTCCGGGATAATGTTCTCGACTTCCACACATTTTTCAAGGCTCCCAAAATTTTCGCCCCCTCCCCCACCCTATGATCCACTTCCGCTTCCATGGTTCCATCCGCTGACAGATCCACTCCCAGATATCTAAAACACTTCACTTCCTCCAGCCTCTCACCATTCAAACTCACCTCCCAAATGACTTGACCCTCAACCCTACTGTACCTAATAACCTTGCTCTTATTGACATTTACTCTTAACTTTCTTCTTCCACACACTTTACCAAACTCCGTCACCAGCTTCTGCAGTTTCTCACATGAATCCGCCACCAGCGCTGTATCATCAGCGAACAACAACTGACTCACTTCCCAAGCTCTCTCATCCCCAACAGACTTCATACTTGCCCCTCTTTCCAAAACTCTTGCATTTACCTCCCTAACAACCCCATCCATAAACAAATTAAACAACCATGGAGACATCACACACCCCTGCCGCAAACCTACATTCACTGAGAACCAATCACTTTCCTCTCTTCCTACACGTACACATGCCTTACATCCTCGATAAAAACTTTTCACTGCTTCTAACAACTTGCCTCCCACACCATATATTCTTAATACCTTCCACAGAGCATCTCTATCAACTCTATCATATGCCTTCTCCAGATCCATAAATGCTACATACAAATCCATTTGCTTTTCTAAGTATTTCTCACATACATTCTTCAAAGCAAACATATATATATATATATATATATATATATATATATATATATATATATATATATATATATATATATATATATATATATATATATATATATATATATAGAGAGAGAGAGAGAGAGAGAGAGAGAGAGAGGCAAGTGTTTTGGGAGCAGCTGAATGAGTGTGTTAGTGGTTTTGATGCACGAGACCGGGTTATAGTGATGGGTGATTTGAATGCAAAGGTGAGTAATGTGGCAGTTGAGGGAATAATTGGTATACATGGGGTGTTCAGTGTTGTAAATGGAAATGGTGAAGAGCTTGTAGATTTATGTGCTGAAATGGGACTGGTGATTGGGAATACCTGGTTTAAAAAGCGAGATGTACGTAAGTATACGTATGTAAGTAGGAGAGATGGCCAGAGAGCGTTATTGGATTACGTGTTAATTGATAGACGCACGAAAGAGAGACTTTTGGATGTTAATGTGCTGAGAGGTGCAACTGGAGGGATGTTTGATCATTATCTTGTGGAAGGAAAGGTGAAGATTCGTGGGGGTTTTCAGAAAAGAAGAGAGAATGTTGGGGTGAAGAGAGTGGTGAGAGTAAGTGACCTTGGGAAGGAGACTTGTGTGAGGAAGTACCAGGAGAGACTGAGTACAGAATGAAAAAAGGTAAGAACAAAGGAGGTAAGGGGAGTGGGGGAGGAGTGGGATGTATTTAGGGAAGCAGTGATGGATTGCGCAAAAGATGCTTGTGGCATGAGAAGCGTGGAAGGCAGTGAGGGGTGGGATGAAGAAGTAATATTATTAGTGAAAGAGAAGAGACAGGCGTTTGAACGATTTTTGCAGAAAAAAATGCAAATGCCTGGGAGAGGTATAAAAGAAAGAGGCAGGAGTTCAAGAGAAAGGAGCAAGAGGTGAAAAAGAGGGCAAATGAGAGTTGGGGTGAGAGAGTATCATTAAATTTTATGGAGAATAAAAAGATGTTTTGGAATTAGGTTAATAAAGTGCGTAAGACAAGGGAGCAAATGTGAACTTCAGTGAAGGGGGCTAATGGGGAGGTGATAACAAGTAGTGTTGATGTGAGAAGGAGATGGAGTGAGTATTTTGAAGGTTTGTTGAATGTGTTTGATGATAGAGTGGCAGATGTGGGGTGTCTTGGTAGAGGTGGTGTGCAAAGTGAGAGGGTTAGGGAAAATGATTTGGTAAATAGAGAAGAGGTAGTAAAAGCTTTACGGAACATGAAAGCCGGCAAAACAGCAGGTGTGGATGGCATTGCAGTGGAATTTATTAAAAAAGGTGGTGACTGTATTGTTGACTGGTTGGTAAGGTTATTTAATGTACGTATGATTCATGGTGAGGTGCCTGAGGATTGGCGGAATGCTTGCATAGTGCCATTGTACAAAGGCAAAGGGGATAAGAGTGAGTGCTCAAATTACAGAGGTATAAGTTTGTTGAGTATTCCTGGTAAATTATATGGGAGGGTATTGATTGAGAGGGTGAAGGCATGTACAGAGCATCAGATTGGGGAAGAGCAGTGTGGTTTCAGAAGTGGTAGAGGATGTGTGGATCAGGTGTTTGCTTTGAAGAATGTATGTGAGAAATACTTAGAAAAGCAAATGGATTTGTATGTAGCATTTATGGATCTGGAGAAGGCATATGATAGAGTTGATAGAGATGCTCTGTGGAGGTATAAAGAATATATGGTGTGGGAGGCAAGTTGTTAGAAGCAGTGAAAAGTTTTTATCGAGGATGTAAGGCATGTGTACGTGTAGGAAGAGAGGAAAGTGATTGGTTCTCAGTGAATGTAGGTTTGCGGCAGGGGTGTGTGATGTCTCCATGGTTGTTTAATTTGTTTATGGATGGGGTTGTTAGGGAGGTGAATGCAAGAGTTTTGGAAAGAGGGGCAAGTATGCAGTCTGTTGTGGATGAGAGAGCTTGGGAAGTGAGTCAGTTGTTGTTCGCTGATGATACAGCGCTGGTGGCTGATTCATGTAAGAAACTGCAGAAGCTGGTGAGTGATTTTGGTAAAGTGTGTGAAAGAAGAAAGTTAAGAGTAAATGTGAATGGGAGCAAGGTTATTGGGTACAGTAGGGTTGAGGGTCAAGTCAATTTGGAGGTAAGTTTGAATGGAGAAAAACTGGAGGAAGTGAAGTGTTTTAGATATCTGGGAGTGGATCTGACAGCGGATGGAACCATGGAAGCGGAAGTGAATCATAGGGTGGGGGAGGGGGCGAAAATTCTGGGAGCCTTGAAGAATTTGTGGAAGTCGAGAACATTATCTCGGAAAGCAGAAATGGGTATGTTTGAAGGAATAGTGGTTCCAACAATGTTGTATGGTTGCGAGGCGTGGGCTATTGATAGAGTTGTGCGTAGGAGGGTGGATGTGCTGGAAATGAGATGTATGAGGACAATATGTGGTGTGAGGTGGTTTGATCGAGTAAGTAATGTAAGGGTGAGAGAGATGTGTGGAAATAAAAAGAGTGTTGTTGAGAGAGCAGAAGAGGTTGTTTTGAAATGGTTTGGTCATATGGAGAGAATGAGTGGGGAAAGATTGACCAAGAGGATATATGTGTCAGAAGTGGAGGGAGCGAGGAGAAGTGGGAGACCAAATTGGAGGTGGAAAGATGTAGTGAAAAAGATTTTGTGTGATCGGGGCCTGAACATGCAGGAGGCTGAAAGGCGTGCAAGGAATAGACTGAATTGGAACGATGTGGTATACCGGGGTCGACGTGCTGTCAATGGATTGAACCAGGGCGTATGAAGCGTCTGGGGTAAACCATGCAAAGTGTGTGGGGCCTGGATGTGGAAAGGGAGCTGTGGTTTCGGTGCATTATTACATGACAGCTAGAGACTGAGTTTGAACGAATGGGGCCTTTGGTGTTTTTCCTAGCGCTAGCTCCCACACATGAGGGGGGGAGGGGTTGTTATTCCATGTGTGGCGATGTGGCGATGGGAACAAATAAAGGCAGACAGTATGAATTATGTACATGTGTTTATGTATGTTTAAGTACATGTGTATATATATGTGTACATTGAGATGTATAGGTATGTATATTGTGCGTGTGTGGACATGTATGTATAGACATGTGTATGTGGGCGGGTTGGGCCATTCTGTCGTCTGTTTCCTTGCGCTACCTCGCTAACGCGGGAGACAGCTACAAAGCAAAAAATAAATATAAAAAAATAATAATATACATATATATATATATATATATATATATATATATATATATATATATATATATATATATATATATATATATATATATATATATATTTCATATGTATATATATGTATGTGTGTGTGTGTGTATATGTGCGTGTGTGTGTGTATGTGTGTGTATGTGTATATATATATATGTATATTATCCCTGGGGATAGGGGTGAAAGAATCCTTCCCACGCATTCCTCGCGTGTCGTAGAAAGCGACTAGAGGGGACGGGAGCGGGGGCCAGAAATCCTCCCCTCCTTGTATTTTTTAACTTTCTAAAATGGGAAACAGAAGAAGGAGTCACGCGGGGAGTGCCCATACTCCTCGAAGGCTCAGATTGGGGTGCCTAAAGGTGTGTGGATGTAACCAAGATGTGAAAAAAGGAGAGATAGGTAGTATGTTTGAGGAAAGGAACCTGGATGTTTTGGCTCTGAGTGAAACGAAGCTCAAGGGTGAAGGGGAAGAGTGGTTTGGTAATGTCTTGGGAGTAAAGTAAGGGGTTAGTGAGAGGACAAGAGCAAGGGAAGGAGTAGCAGTACTCCTGAAACAGGAGTTGTGGGAGTACGTGATAGAATGTAAGAAAGTAAATTCTCGATTAATATGGGTAAAACTGAAAGTTGATGGAGAGAGATGGGTGATTATTGGTGCATATGCACCTGGGCATGAGAAGAAAGATCATGAGAAGCAAGTGTTTTGGGAGCAGCTGAATGAGTGTGTTAGTGGTTTTGATGCACGAGACCGGGTTATAGTGATGGGTGATTTGAATGCAAAGGTGAGTAATGTGGCAGTTGAGGGAATAATTGGTATACATGGGGTGTTCAGTGTTGTAAATGGAAATGGTGAAGAGCTTGTAGATTTATGTGCTGAAAAAGGACTGATGATTGGGAATACCTGGTTTAAAAAGCGAGATATACATAAGTATACTTATGTAAGTAGGAGAGATGGCCAGAGAGCGTTATTGGATTACGTGTTAATTGACAGGCGCGCGAAAGAGAGACTTTTGGATGTTAATGTGCTGAGAGGTGCAACTGGAGGGATGTCTGATCATTATCTTGTGGAGGCTAAGGTGAAGATTTGTATGGGTTTTCAGAAAAAAAGAGTGAATGTTGGGGTGGGGAGGGTGGTGAGAGTAAGTGAGCTTGGGAAGGAGACTTGTGTGAGGAAGTACCAGGAGAGACTGAGTACAGAATGGAAAAAGGTGAGAAGAATGGAAGTAAGGGGAGTGGAGGAGGAATGGGATGTATTTAGGGAATCAGTGATGGATTGCGCAAAAGATGCTTGTGGCATGAGAAGAGTGGGAGGTGGGTTGATTAGAAAGGGTAGTGAGTGGTGGGATGAAGAGGTAAGATTATTAGTGAAAGAGAAGAGAGAGGCATTTGGACGATTTTTGCAGGGAAAAAATGCAGTTGAGTGGGAGACGTATAAAAGAAAGAGACAGGAGGTCAAGAGAAAGGTGCAAGAGGTGAAAAAAAGGGCAAATGAGAGTTGGGGTGAGAGAGTATCATTAAATTTTAGGGAGAATAAAAAGATGTTTTGGAAGGAGGTAAATAAAGAGCGTAAGACAAGGGAGCAAATGGGAACTTCAGTGAAGGGCGCAAATGGGGAGGT
>NC_092256.1:42295-57295 GCF_036320965.1 Panulirus ornatus | reverse complement strand
AGATTATTAGTGAAAGAGAAGAGAGAGGCATTTGGACGATTTTTGCAGGGAAAAAATGCAAATGAATGGGAGATGTATAAAAGAATGAGACAGGAGGTCAAGAGAAAGGTGGAAGAGGTGAAAAAGAGGGCAAATGGGAGTTGTGGTGAGAAAGTATCATTAAAGTTTAGGGAGAATAAAAAGATGTTCTGGAAGGAGGTAAATAATGTGCGTAAGACAAGGGAGCATATGGGAACTGCAGTGAAGGGGGCTAATGGGGAGGTGATAACAAGTAGTGGTGATGTGAGAAGAAGATGGGGTGAGTATTTTGAAGGTTTGTTGAATGCGTTTGATGATAGAGTGGCAGATGTAGGGTGTCTTGGTCGAGGTGGTTTGCAAAGTGAGAGGGTTAGGGAAAATGATTTGGTAAACAGAGAAGAGGTAGTAAAAGCTTCGCGGAATATGAAAGCAGGCAAGGCAGTGGGTTTGGATGGTATTGCAGTGGAATTTATTAAAAAAGGGGGTGACTGTATTGTTGACTGGTTGGTAAGGTTAGGTTAGGTTAGGTTAGGTTAGGTTAGGTTAGGTTAGGTTAGGTTAGGTTAGGTTAGGTTAGGTTAGATTCATTGTGAGGTGCCTGAGGATTGGCGGAATGCGTGCATAGTGCCATTGTACAAAGGCAAAGGAGATAAGAGTGAGTGCTCAAATTACATAGGTATAAGTTTGTTGAGTATTCCTGGTAAATTATATGGGAGGGTATTGATTGAGAGGGTGATGGCATGTACAGAGCATCAGATTGGGGAAGAGCAGTGTGGTTTAAGAAGTGGTAGAGGATGTGTGGATCAGTTGTTTGCTTTGAAGAATGTATGTGAGAAATACTTAGAAAAGCAAATGGATTTGTATGTAGCATTTATGGATCTGGAGAAGGCATATGATAGAGTTGACAGCAATGCTCTGTGGAAGGTATAAAGAATATATGGTGTGGGAGGCAAGTTGTTAGAAGCAGTGAAAAGTTTTTATCGAGGATGTAAGGCATGTGTACGTGCAGGAAGAGAGGAAAGTGTTTAGTTCTCAGTGAATGTAGGTTTGCGGCAGGAGTTTGTAATGTCGCCATGGTTGTTTGATTTGTTTATGGATGGCATTGTTAGGGAGGTGAATGAAAGAGTTTTGGAAAGAGGGGCAAGTATGCAGTCTGTTGTGGATGAGAGAGCTTGGGAAGTGAGTCAGTTGTTGTTCGCTGATGATACAGCGCTGGTGGCTGATTCATGTGAGAAACTGCAGAAGCTGGTGACTGAGTTTGGTAAAGTGTGTGAAAGAAGAAAGTTAAGAGTAAATGTGAATAAGAGCAAGGTTATTAGGTACAGTAGGGTTGAGGGTCAAGTCAATTGGGAGGTAAGTTTGAATGTAGGAAGTAAAGTGTTTTAGATATCTGGGAGTGGATCTGGCAGCGGATGGAACCATGGAAGCGGAAGTGAATCATAGGGTGGGGGAGGGGGCGAAAATCCTGGGAGCCTTGAAGAATGTGAGGAAGTCGAGAACATTGTGTCCGAAAGCAAAAATGGCTCTGTTTGAAGGAATATTGGTTCCAACTATGTTGTATAGTTCGAGGCGTGGGCTATGCATAGAGTAGTGCGCAGGAGGGTGGATGTGCTGGAAATGAGATGTTTGAGGACAATATGTGGTGTGAGGTGGTTTGATCGAGTAAGTAATGTAAGGGTAAGAGAGATG
Source organism: Panulirus ornatus (assembly GCF_036320965.1). Classification (NCBI taxonomy): domain Eukaryota; kingdom Metazoa; phylum Arthropoda; class Malacostraca; order Decapoda; family Palinuridae; genus Panulirus; species Panulirus ornatus. Next base: position 55,588 of record NC_092256.1, on the reverse strand, counting down.
TGTGGAAATAAAAAGAGCGTGGTTGAGAGAGCAGAAGAGGGTGTTTTGAAATGGTTTGGGCACATGGAGAGAATGAGTGAGGAAAGATTGACCAAGAGGATATATGTGTCGGAGGTGGAGGGAACTAGGAGAAGTGGGAGACCAAATTGGAGGTGGAAAGATGGAGTGAAAAAGATTTTGAGTGATTAGGGCCTGAACTTGCAGGATAGTGAAAGGCGGGCAAGGAATAGAGTGAATTGGATCGATGTGGTATACCAGGGTCGACGTGCTGTCAATGGATTGAATCAGGGAATGTGAAGCGTCTGAGGTAAACCATGGAAATTTCTGTGGGGCCTGGATGTGGAGAAGGAGCTGTGGTTTCGGGCATTATTGCATGACAGCTAAAGACTGATTGTGAACGAATGGGGCCTTTGTTGTCTTTTCCTAGCGCTACCTCGCGCACATGAGGGGGGAGGGGGATGTTATTCCATGTGTGGCGAGGTGGCGATGGGAAAGAATAAAGGCAGACAGTGTGAATTGTGTGCATGTTTATATATGTATATGTCTGTGTGTGTATGTATATGTGTATATTGAGATGTATGGGTATGTATATTTGCGTTAGGGGACGTGTATGTATAGACATGTGTAATTGGGTGGGTTGGACCATTTCTTTCGTCAGTTTCCTTGCGTTACCTCGTAAACGCGGGAGACAGCGACAAAGCAAAATAAATAAAAAATAAATAATAATATATAAATATATTTATTTTATATATTTATTTTGCTTTGTCCCTGTCTCCCGCGTTAGCGAGGTAGCGCAAGGAAACAGACGAAAGAAGGGCCCAACCCACCCACATACACATGTATATACATACATGTCCACGCACGCAAATATAAATACCTATACATCTAAATGTACACATACATTTACACACACAGACATATACATATACACACATGTACATAATTCATACTGTCTGCCTTTATTTATTCCCATCGCCACATCGCCAAACATGGAATAACAACCCCCTCCCCCCTCATGTGTAGGTAGCGCTAGGAAAAGACAACAAAGGCCACATTCGTTCACACTCAGTCTCTAGCTGCCATGTAATAATGCACCGAAACCACAGCTCCCTTTCCACATCCAGGCCCCACAGAACTTTCCATGGTTTACCCCAGACGCTTCACATGCCCTGGTTCAATCCATTGACAGCACGTCGACCCCGGTATACCACATCGTTCCTATTCACTCTATTCCTAGCACGCCTTTCACCCTCTTTCTTGTTTAGGCCCCAATCACTCAAAATCTTTTTCACTCCATCTTTCCACCTCCAATTTGGTCTCCCACTTCTCGTTCCCTCCACCTCTGACACATATATCTTCTTGGTCAATCCTTCCTCACTCATTCTCTCCATGTGACCAAACCATTTCAAAACACTTTCTTCTGCTCTCTCCACCACACTCTTTGTATTTCCACACATCTCTCTTACCCTTACATTACTTACTCGATCAAACCACCTCACACCACATATTGTCCTGAAACATCTCATTTCCAGCAGATCCACCCTCGTTCGCACAACTCTATGAATAGCCCACGCCTCGTAACCATACAACATTGTTGGAACCACTATTCCTTCAAACATACCCATTTTTGCTTTCCTAGATAATGTTCTCGACTTCCAAACATTCTTCAAGGCTACCAGAATTTTCGCCCCCTCCCCCACCCTATGATTCACTTCCGCTTCCATGGTTCCATCTGCTGCCAGATCCACTCCCAGATATCTAAAACACTTTACTTCCTACAGTTTTTCTCCATTCAAACTTACCTCCCAATTGACTTGACCCTCAACCCTACTGTACCTAATAACCTTGCTCTTATTCACATTTACTCTTAACTTTCTTCTTTCACACACTTTACCAAACTCAGTCACCAGCTTCTGCAGTTTCTCACATGAATCAGCCACCAGCGCTGTATCATCAGCGAACAACAACTGACTCACTTCCCAAGCTCTCTCATCCGACACAGACTGCATACTTGTCCCTCTTTCCAAAACTCTTGCATTCACCTCCCTAACAATGCCATCCATAAACAAATTAAACAACCATGGAGACATCACACATCCCTGTCGTAAACCTACATTCACTGAGAACCAATCATTTTCCTCTCTTCCTACACATACACATGCCTTACATCCTCGATAAAAACTTTTCACTGCTTCTAACAACTTGCTTCCCACACCATATATTCTTAATACCTTCCACAGAGCATCTCTATCAACTCTATCATATGCCTTCTCCAGATCCATAAATGCTACATACAAATTCATTTATTTTTCTAAGTATTTCTCACATACATTCTTCAAAGCAAACACCTGATCCACACATCCTCTACCACTTCTGAAACCACACTGCATTTCCCCAAGTTGATGCTCTGTACATGTCTTCACCCTCTCAATCAATACCCTCCCATATAATTTACCAGGAATACTCAACAAACTTATACCTCTGTAATTCGAGCACTCACTCTTTTCCCCGTTGCCTTTGTATAATGGCACTATGCAGGCATTCCGCCAATCCTCAGGCACCTCACCATGAATCATACATACATTAAATAACCTTACCAACCAGTCAACAATACAGTCACCCCCTTTTTAATAAATTCACACTGCAATACTATCCAAACCTGCTGCCTTGCTGGCTTTCATCTTCCGCAAAGCTTTTACTACCTCTTCTCTTTTTACCAAATCATTTTCCCTAACCCTCTCACTTTGCACACCACCTCGATGAAAACACCCTATATCTGCCACTCTATCATCAAACACATTCAACAAACCTTCAAAATAGTCAATCCATCTCCTTCTCACATCACCACTACTTGTTATCACCTCCCCATTAGCCCCTTCACTGCAGTTCCCATTTGCTCCCTTGTCTTACGCACTTTATTTACCTACTTCCAAAACATCTTTTTATTCTCCCTAAAATCTAATGATACTCTCTCCCCAACTCTCATTTGCCCTCTTTTTCACCTCTTACACCTTTCTCTTGACCTCCTGCCTCTTTCTTTTATACATCTCCCACTGATTTGCATTTTTCCCTGCAGAAATCGTCCAAATGCCTCTCTCTTCTCTTTCACTAATACTCTTACCTCTTCATCCCACCACTCACTATCCATTCTAATCAACCCGTCTCCCACACATCTCATGCTACAAGCATTTTTTGCGCAAACCATCATTGCTTCCGTATATACATCCCATTCCTCCCCCACTCCCCTTCCCTCCTTTCTTTTCACCTTTTTCCATTCTGTACTCAGTCTCTCCTGGTACTTCCTCACACAAGTCTCCTTCCCAAGCTCACTTACTCTCACCACTCTCTTCACTCCAACATTCTCCCTACTTTTCTGGAAACCCCTACAAATCTTCAGCTTCACCTCCACAAGATAATGATCAGACATCCCTCCAGTTGCACCTCTCAGCACATTGACATCCGAAAGTCTCTCTTTCGCGCGCCTATCAATTAACAGGTAATCCAATAACGCTCTTTGGCCATCTCTACTACTTACTTACGTATACTTATGTATATCTCGCTTTTTAAACCAGGTATTCCTAATCACCAGTCCTTTTTCAGCACATAAATCTACAAGCTCTTCACCATTTCCATTTACAACACTGAGCAATCCATGTATACCAATTATTCCCTCAACTGCCACATTACTCACCTTTGCATTCAAATCACCTATCACTATAACCCGGGCTTGTGCATCAAAACCACTAACACACTCATTCAGCTCCTCCTAAAACCCTTGCCTCTCATGATCTTTCTTCTCATGCCCAGGTGCATATGCACCAATAATCACCCATCTCTCTCCATCAACATTCACTTTTACCCATATCAATCTAGAGTTTACTTTCTTACACTCTATCACATACTCCCACAACTGTTTCAGGAGTAGTGCTACTCCTTCCCTTGCTCTTGTCCTTTCACTAACCCCTGACTTTAATCCCAAGACACTACCAAACCACTCTTCCCCTTTACCCTTGAGCTTCTTTTCACTCAGAGCCAAAACATACAGGTTCGTTTCTCTCAAACATACTACCTATCTCTTCTTTTTTCTCATCTTGGTTACATCCACACACATTTAGATACCCCAATCTGAGCCTTCGAGGAGGATGAGCACTCCCCGCGTACTGCTTCTTCTCTTTCCCCTTTTAGAAAGTTAAAATACAAGGAGGGGAGGGTTTTTGGACCCCCGCTCCCGTCCCCTTTAGTCGCCTTCTACGACACGTGAGGAATGCGTGGGATGCATTCTTTCTCCCCTATCCCCAAGGATATATATGTATATATATATATATATATATATATATATATATATATATATATATACACACACACACACACACACACACACACACACACATATATATATATATATATATATATATATATATATATATATATATATATATATATATATATATATATATATATATATATATATATATTTTTTTTTTTTTTTTTATACTTTGTCGCTGTCTCCCGCGTTTGCGAGGTAGCGCAAGGAAACAGACGAAAGAAATGGCCCAACCCCCCCATACACATGTATATACATACGTTCACACACGCAAATATACGTACCTACACAGCTTTCCATGGTTTACCCCAGACGCTTCACATGTCTTGATTCAATCCACTGACAGCACGTCAACCCCGGTATACCACATCGCTCCAATTCACTGTATTCCTTGCCCTCCTTTCACCCTCCTGCATGTTCAGGCCCCGATCACACAAAATCTTTTTCACTCAATCTTTCCACCTCCAATTTGGTCTCCCTCTTCTCCTCGTTCCCTCCACCTCCGACACATATATCCTCTTAGTCAACCTTTCCTCACTCATTCTCTCCATGTGCCCAAACCATTTCAAAACACCCTCTTCTGCTCTCTCAACCACGCTCTTTTTATTTCCACACATCTCTCTTACCCTTACGTTACTTACTCGATCAAACCACCTCACACCACACATTGTCCTCAAACATCTCATTTCCAGCACATCCATCCTCCTGCGCACAACTCTATCCATAGCCCACGCCTCGCAACCATACAACATTGTTGGAACCACTATTCCTTCAAACATACCCATTTTTGCTTTCCGAGATAATGTTCTCGACTTCCACACATTCTTCAAGGCTCCCAGAATTTTCGCCCCCTCCCCCACCCTATGGTCCACTTCCGCTTCCATGGTTCCATCCGCTGCCAGATCCACTCCCAGATATCTAAAACACTTCACTTCCTCCAGTTTTTCTCCATTCAAACTCACCTCCCAATTGACTTGACCCTCAACCCTACTGTACCTAATAACCTTGCTCTTATTCACATTTACTCTTAACTTTCTTCTTCCACACACTTTACCAAACTCCGTCACCAGCTTCTGCAGTTTCTCACATGAATCAGCCACCAGCGCTGTATCATCAGCGAACAACAACTGACTCACTTTCCAAGCTCTCTCATCCCCAACAGACTTCATACTTGCCCCTCTTTCCAAAACTCTTGCATTTACCTCCCTAACAACCCCATCCATAAACAAATTAAACAACCATGGAGACATCACACACCCCTGCCACAAACCTACATTCACTGAGAACCAATCACTTTCCTCTCTTCCTACACGTACACATGCCTTACATCCTCGATATATATATATATATATATATATATATATATATACATATATATATATATATATATATATATATATATATATATATATATATGTATATATATATATATATATACATATATATATATATATATATATATATATATATATGTATATATATATATATATATATATATATATATATATATATATATATATATATATATATATATATATATATATATATATATATATATATATATATATATATATACATATATATATATATATATATATATATATATATATATATATATATATATATATATATATATATATATATATATATATGTATATATATATATATATATATATATATATATATATATATATATATATATATATATATATATATATATATATATATATATATATATATATATATATATATATATATATATATATATATATATATATATATATATATATATATATATATATATATATATATATATATATATATATATATATATATATATATATATATACATATATATATGTGTGTGTGTGTGTGTGTGTGTGTGTGTGTGAAGCAAGTTGTTAGAAACAGTGAAAAGTTTTTATCGAGGATGTAAGGCATGTGTACGTGTAGGAAGAGAGGAAAGTGATTGGTTCTCATTGAATGTAGGTTTGCGGCAGGGGTGTGTGATGTCTCCATGGTTGTTTAATTTGTTTATGGATGGGGTTGTTAGGGAGGTGAATGCACGAGTTTTGGAAAGAGGGGCAAGTATGAAGTCTGTTAGGGATGTGAGAGCTTGGGAAGTGAGTCAGTTGTTGTTCGCTGATGATACAGCGCTGGTTGCTGATTCATGTGAGAAACTGCAGAAGCTGGTGACTGTGATTGGTAAAGTGTGTGAAAGAAGAAAGTTAAGAGTAAATGTGAATAAGAGCAAGGTTATAAGGTACAGTAGGGTTGAGGGTCAAGTCAATTGGGAGGTAAGTTTTAATGGAGAAAAACTGGAGGAAGTAAAGTGTTTTAGATATCTGGGAGTGGATCTGGCAGCGGATGGAACCATGGAAGCGGAAGTGGATCATAGGGTGGGGGATGGGGCGAAAATCCTGGGAGCCTTGAAGAATGTGTGGAAGTCGAGAACATTATCTCGGAAAGCAAAAATGGGTATGTTTGAAGGAATAGTGGTTCCAACAATGTTGTATGGTTGCGAGGCGTGGGCTATGGATAGAGTTGTGCGCAGGAGGATGGATGTGCTGTAAATGAGATGTTTGAGGACAATGTGTGGTGTGAGGTGGTTTGATCGAGTAAGTAACGTAAGGGTAAGAGAGATGTGTGGAAATAAAAAGAGCGTGGTTGAGAGAGCAGAAGAGGGTGTTTTGAAGTGGTTTGGGCACATGGAGAGGATGAGTGAGGAAAGATTGACCAAGAGGATATATTTGTCGGAGGTGGAGGGAACAAGGAGAAGAGGGAGACCAAATTGGAGGTGGAAAGATGGAGTGAAGAAGATTTTGTGTGATCGGGGCCTGAACATGCAGGAGGGTGAAAGGAGGGCAAGGAATAGAGTGAATTGGAGCGATGTGGTATACCGGGGTTGACGTGCTGTCAGTGGATTGAATCAAGGCATGTGAAGCGTCTGGGGTAAACCATGGAAAGCTGTGTAGGTATGTATATTTGCGTGTGTGGACGTATGTATATACATGTGTATGGGGGGGGGTTGGGCCATTTCTTTCGTCTGTTTCCTTGCGCTACCTCGCAAACGCGGGAGACAGCGACAAAGTATAATAATAACATATATATATATATATATATATATATATATATATATATATATATATATATATATATATATATATATATATATATATATATATATATATATATATATAAGGGGTTAAGAGTGAGTGCTCAAATTACAGAGGTATAAGTTTGTTGAGTATTCCTGGTAAATTATATGTGAGGGTATTGACTGAGAGGGTCAAGGCATGTACAGAGCATCAGATTGGGTAATAGCAGTATGGTTTCAGAAGTAGTAGAGGATGTGTGGATCAGGTGTTTGCTTTGAAGAATGTATGTGAGAAATACTTAGAAAAGCAAATGGATTTGTATGTAGCATTTATGGATGTGGAGAAGGCATATGATAGAGTTGATAGAGATGCTCTGTGGAAGGTATTAAGAATATATGGTGTGGGAGGCAAGTTGTTAGAAGCAGTGAAAAGTTTTTATCGAGGATGTAAGGCATGTGTACGTGTAGGAAGAGAGGAAAGTGATTGGTTCTCAGTGAATATAGGTTTGCGGCAGGGGTGTGTGATGTCTCCATGGTTGTTTAATTTGTTTATGGATGGTGTTTTTAGGGAGGTGAATGCAAGAGTTTTGGAAAGAGGGACAAGTCTGTTGGGGATGAGAGAGCTTGGGAAGTGAGTCAGTTGTTGTTCGCTGATGATACAGCGCTGGTGGCTGATTCATGTGAGAAACTGGAGAAGCTGGTGACTGAGTTTGGTAAAGTGTGTGAAAGAAGTAAGTTAAGAGTAAATGTGAATAAGAGCAAGGTTATGAGGTACAGTCGGGTTGAGGGTCAATTCAATTGAGAGGTTAGTTTGAATGGAGAGAAACTGGAGGAAGTAAAGTGTTTTAGATATCTGGGAGTGGATCTGGCAGCGGATGGAACCATGGAAGCGGAAGTGAATCATAGGGTGGGGGAGGGGGCGAAAATCCTGGGAGCCTTGAAGAATGTGTGGAAGTCGAGAACATTATCTCTGAGAGCAAAAATGGGTATGTTTGAAGGAATAGTGGTTCCAACAATGTTGTATGGTTGCGAGGCGTGGGCTATGGATAGAGTTGTGCGCAGGAGGGTGGATATGCTAGAAATGAGATGTTTGAGGACAATATGTGGTGTGAGGTGGTTTGATCGAGTAAGTAATGTAAGGGTAAGAGAGATGTGTGGAAATAAGAGGAGCGTGTTTTAGAGAGCAGAAGAGGGTGTTTTGAAGTGCTTTGGGCACATGGAGAGAAAGAATGAGGAAAGATTGACCAAGAGGATATATGTGTCGGAGGTGGAGGGAACGATGAGAAGTGGGAGACCAAATTGGAGGTGGAAAGATGAAGTGAAAAAGATTTTGATTGATTGGGGCCTGAACATGCAGGAGGGTGAAAGTCGGGCAACGAATAGAGTGAATTGGATCGATGCGCTGTCCATGGATTGATTCAGGACATGTGAAGCGTCTGGGGTAAACCATAGAACGTTCTGTGGGGCGTGGATGTGGAAAGGGAGCTGTAGTTTCGGGCATTATTGCATGACAGCTAGAGACTGAGTTTGAACGAATGGGGCCTTTGTTGTCTTTTCCTAGCGCTACCTCGCACACATGAGGGGGGAGGGGGATGTTATTCCGTGTGTGGCGAGGTGGCGATAGGAATGAATAAAGGCAGACAGAGTGAATTGTGTGCATGTGTATATACGTATGTGTCTGTGTGTGTACATATGTGTACATTGAGATGTATGGGTATGTATATTTGCGTGTGTGGACTTGTACGTATATACATGTGTATGGGGTGGGTTGGGCCATTTCTTTCGTCTGTTTCCTTGCGCTATCTCGAAAACGCGATAGACAGCGACAAAGCAAAACAATAAGATATATATATATATATATATATATATATATATATATATATATAAGGTGATAAGAGTGAGTGCTCAAATTACAGAGGTATAAGTTTGTTGAGTATTCCTGGTAAATTATATGTGAGGGTATTGACTGAGAGGGTCAAGGCATGTACAGAGCATCAGATTGGGTAATAGCAGTATGGTTTCAGAAGTAGTAGAGGATGTGTGGATCAGGTGTTTGCTTTGAAGAATGTATGTGAGAAATACTTAGAAAAGCAAATGGATTTGTATGTAGCATTTATGGATCTGGAGAAGGCATATGATAGAGTTGATAGAGATGGTCTGTGGAAGGTACTAAGAATATATGGTGTTGGAGGCAAGTTGTTAGAAGCAGTGAAAAGTTTTTATCGAGGATGTAAGGCATGTGTACGTGTAGGAAGAGAGGAAAGTGATTGGTTCTCAGTGAATGTATGTTTGCGGCAGGGGTGTGTTATGTCTCCATGGTTGTTTAATTTGTCTATTGATGGTGTTTTTAGGGAGGTGAATGCAAGAGTTTTGGAAAGAGAGGCAATCATGCAGTCTGTTTTGGATGAGAGAGCTTGGGATGTGAGTCATTTGTTGTTCGCTGATGATACAGCGCTGGTGGCTGATTCATGTGAGAAACTGAAAAAAGCTAGTGACTGGTGCTGGTAAAGTGTGTGAAAGAAGAAAGCTGAGAGTAAATATGAATAAGAGCAAGGTTATTAGATACAGTATTGTTGAGGGACAATTCATTTGGGAGGTATGTTTGAATGGTCAAATGGAGAGAATGAGAAAGCTAAGATTGACCAAGAGAATATATGTGTCAGAGGTGGAGGGAACGAGAAGTGGGAGGCCAAATCGGAGGTAGAAAGATGGAGTGAAAAAGATTTTGAATGATCGGGCCCTGAACATGCAGGAGGGTGAAAGCCGTGCAAGGAATAGAGTGAATTGAACGATGTGGTATACCGGGGTCGACGTGTTGTCAATGGATTGAACCAGGGCATGTGAAGCGTCTGGGGTAAACCATGGAAAGTTTTGTGGGGCCTGGATGTGGAAAGGGAGCTCTGGTTTCGGTGCATTATTACATGACAGCTAGAGACTGAGTGTAAACGAATGTGGCGTTTCTAGTTTTTTCCCAGCGCTACCTCGCGCACATTAGGGGCAGACAGTCAGACAGTATGAATTATGTACATGTGTATATACATATATGTCTGTGTCTGTATATGTATGTATACGTTGAGATGCATAGGTATATATATGTGCGTGTGTGGACGTGTATGTATGTGTATGTGGGTGGGTTTGGCCATTTCTTTCTTCTGTTTCCTTGCGCTACATCGCTAACGCGGGAGACAGCGACGAAGCAAAATAAATAAATATATAATGAATTATACATATATTATTTTTTATTATAATTTGTTGCTGTCTTTTGCGTCAGCGAGTTAGCGCAACGAAATAGACGAAATAATGGCCCAACCCAACCACATTATCATGCGTATACATCCACGTCCACACGCACATATACATACCTATATATTTCAACGTATACATACATATCCATACACAGACATATAAACATATACACATGTACATAGTTCATACTAGCTTCCTTCATTCATTCTTGTCGCCACCACGCCAAACATGAAATGACAACCCCCTCCCCCCGCTTGCGCGCAAGGTAGCGCTAAGAAAGGACATGGCCACATTCATTCACACTTAGTCTCTAGCTGTCATGTATAATGCACCGAAACCACAGCTCCCTTTCCACATCCAGCCCCACAAAACTTTCCAAGGTTTACCCCAGACGTTACACATGACCTGGTTCAATCCACTGACAGCACATCGACTCCGGTATACCACATCGTTTCAATTCACTCTATTCCTTGCTCGCCTTTCACCCTGCTGCATGTTCCGGCCCCTGATCACTCAAAATCTTTTTCACTCCATCTTTCCACCTCCAATTTGGTCTCCCACTTCACCTCGTGCCCTCCACCTCTGACACATATATTCTCTTCGTCAATCTTTTCTCACTCATTCTCTTCATTCGACCAAATTATTTCAAAACACCATCTTATGCTATCTCTACCGTACTCTTTTTATTTCCACACATCTCTCTTACCCTTACATTACTTACTTGATCAAACCACCTCACACCACATATTGTCCTCAAACATCTCATTTCTATAACACATCCACCCTCCTCCGCACAATTGTATCTATAACCCACGCCTGGCAACCATATAACATTGTTAAAACCAGTTTTCCGTCAAACATACCCATTTTTACTTTCCGAGATAATGTTCTCGCCTTCCACACATTTTTCAACGTCCCAAGAACTTTCGCCACCTACCCCACCCTGCGACTCACTTCCGCTTCCATGGTTCCATCCGCTGACATATCCACTCCCAGATATCTAAAACACTTCGCTTTCTCCGGTTTTTCTCCTTTCAATCTTACCTCCCAGTTGACTTGTCCCTCAACACTACTGTACCTAATAACACTGTTCTTATTCACATTTACTCTCAGCTTTCTTCTTTCACACACTTTACCAAACTCAGTAACCAGCTTTTGCAGTTTCTTACCCGAAGCAGACACCAGCGCTGTATTATCAGCGAACAACAACTGACGCACTTCCTTAGCTCTCTCATCACCAACAAAACTGTATGCTTGCCCCTTTCTCCAAAACTCTTGCTTTCACTTCCCAAACAATCTCATCCATAAAATATTAACAGCCATGGAGACATCACGCACCCCTGCCGCAAACCGACATTTACTGAGAACCAATCACTTTCCTCTCTTCTTACACGTACACATGCCTTACATCCTCGATAAAAACTTTTCACTGCTTCTAACAACTTGCCTCCCACATCATATATTCTTAATACCTTCCACAGAGCATCTCTATGAACTCTGTCATATGCCTTCTCCAGATCCATAAATGCTACATACAAATCCATTTGCTTTTCTAAATATTTCTCACATACATTCTTCAAAGAAAACACCTGATCCACACATCCTCTACCACTTCTGAAACCACAATGCTCTTCCTCAGTTTGATGCTCTGTACATGCTTTCACCCTCTGAATCAATACCCTCCCATATACTTTCCCAGGAATACTGAAGAAACGTGTACCTCTGTAATTTGAACACTCACCTTTATCACCTTTGCCTTTGTACAATGGCACTATGCACGCATTCCGCCAATCATCAGGCACCTCATCATGAACCATACATACCTTAAATATCCTTACCAACGAGTGAACAACTTAGTCACCACCTTTTTTGATAAATTCTACTGCAATACCATCCAAACCAGCTGCCTTTGGCGGCTTTCATCATCCGCAAAGCTTTTACTACCACTTCTCTGTTTACCAATCATTCTCCCTAACCTTCTCACTTCGCACACCACCTCGACCAAAACACCCTATATCTGCCACTCTATCATCTAACACATTCAACAAACCTTCAAAATACTCACTCCTTCTCCTTCTCACATCACCTCTAGTTGATATTACCTCACCATTATCCCCATTCACCGATGTTCCCATTTGTTCTCTTGTCTTACGCACTCTATATACCTCCTTCCTAAAATTTAATGATACTCTCTCACCTCAACTCTCATTTGCCCTCTTTTTTCACCTTTTGGAATTTTCCCTTGACCTCCTGCCTCTTTCTTTTATATATCTCCCACCCAAAAATCGTCCTGCAAAAATCGTTCAAATGCCTATCTCTTCTCTCACTAATTATCTTACTTCTTCATCCCACCACTCACTACCCTTTCTAATCTGCCTACGTCCTACGCTTCTCATGCCACAAGCATCGTTTGGGGAAGCCGTCAATGCTTCCCTAAATACATCCCATTCCTCCCCCACTACCCTTACCTCCTTTGTTCTCACCTTTTTCCATTCTGCACTCAGTCTCTCCTGGCACTTACTCACAATAGCCTCCTTCCCAAGCTCAGTTACTCTCACCACTCTCTCCACCCCAACATTCTCTCGTCATTTTTGAAAACCTCTACAAATCTTCACCTTCGCCTCCA
>NC_092256.1:11445-42195 GCF_036320965.1 Panulirus ornatus | reverse complement strand
TCATATATGATTTACCAGAAATACTCAACAAACTTATACCTCTGTAATTTGAGCACTCACTCTTATCCCCTTTGCCTTTTTACAATGGCACTATTCAAGCATTCCGCCAATCCTCAGGCACCTCACCATGAGTCATACATACGTTAAATAACCCCCTTTTTTAATAGATTCCACTGAAATTCCATCCAAACCCGCTGCCTTGCCAGCTTTCTTCTTCCGCAATGCTTTTACTGCCTCTTCTCTGTTTATCAAATCATTTTTCTTAACACTTTCACTTTGCACACTACCTCGACCAAAATACCCTATATCTGCCACTCTATCATCAAACACATTCAACAAACCTTCAAAATACTCACTCCATCTCCTTCTCACATCACAACTACTTGTTATCACCTCCCCATTAGCCCCCTTCACTGAAGTTCCCATTTGTTCCCTTGCCGTACCGACTTTATTTACCTCCTTCCAAAACATCTTTTTATTCTCCCTAAAATTTAATAATACTCTGCTTACCCCTATATCTCATTTGCCCCCTTTTTCACCTCTTGCACCTTTCTCTTGACCTCCTGCCTCTTTCTTTTATACATCTCCCACTCATTTGCACTATTCCCCTGCAAAAATCGTCCAAATGCCTCTCTCTTCTCTTTCACTAATAATCTTACTTCTTCATCCCACTTCCTCACACAGGTCTACTTCGCAAGCTCACTTACTCTCACCATTCTCTTCATCCCAACTTGCTCGTGATAGACGCACGAAAGAGAGACTTTTGGATGTTAATGTGCTGAGAGGTGCAACTGGAGGGATGTTTGATCATTATCTTGTGGAGGCGAAGGTGAAGATTTGTGGGGGTTTTCAGTAAAGAAGAGACAATGTTGGGGTGAAGAGAGTGGTGAGAGTAAGTGAGCTTGGGACGGAGACTTGTGTGAGGAAGTACCAGGAGAGACTGAGTACAGAATGGAAAAAGGTGAGAACAAAGGAGGTAAGGGGAGTGGGGGAGGAATGGGATATATTTAGGGAAGCAGTGATGGCTTGCGCAAAAGATGCTTGTCGCATGAGAAGCGTAGGAGGTGGGTTGATTAGAAAAGGTAGTGAGTGGTGGGATGAAGAAGTAAGATTATTAGTATAAGAGAAGAGAGAGGCATTTGAACGATTTTTGTAGGGAAAAAATGCAAATGAGTGGGAGAGGTATAAAAGAAAGAGGCAGGAGGTCAAGAGAAAGGTGCAAGAGGTGAAAAAGAGGTCAAATGAGAGTTGGGGTGAGAGAGTATCATTGCTTTGGAAGGAGGTAAATAAACTGCGTAAGACAAGGGAGCAAATGGGAACTTCAGTGAAGGGGGTAAATGGGGAAGTGATAACAAGTAGTGGTGATATGAGAAGGAGATGGAGTGAGTATTTTGAAGGTTTGTTGATTGTGTTTGATGATAGAGTGGCAGATATAGGGTGTTTTGGTCGAGGTGGTGTGCAAAGTGAGAGGGTTAGGGAAAACGATTTGGTAAATAGAGAAGAGGTAGTAAAAGCTTTACGGAAGATGAAAGCTGGCAAAGCAGCAGGTTTGGATGGTATTGCAGTGGAATTTATCAAAAAAGGGGGTGACTGCATTGTTGAGTGGTTGGTAAGGTTATTTAATGTATGTATGACTCATGGTGAGGTGCCTGAGGATTGGCGGAATGCTTGCATAGTGCCATTGTACAAAGGCAAAGGGGATAAGTGTGAGTGCTCAAATTACAGAAGTATAAGTTTTTTGAGTATTCCTGGTAAATTATATGGGAGGGTATTGATTGAGAGGGTGAAGGCGTGTACAGAGCATCAGATTGGGGAAGAGCAGTGTCGTTTCAGAAGTGGTAGAGGATGTGTGGATCAGATGTTTGCTTTGAAGAATGTATGTGAGAAATACTTAGAAAAACAAATGGATTTGTATGTAGCATTTATGGATCTGGAGAAGGCATATGATAGAGTTGATAGAGATGCTCTGTGGAATGTTTTGAGAATATATGGTGTGGGAGGCAAGTTGTTAGAAGCAGGGAAAAGTTTTTATCGAGGATGTAAGGCATGTGTACGTGTAGGAAGAGAGGAAAGTGATTGGTTCTCAGTGAATGAATGTTTGCAGCAGGGGTGTGTGATGTCTCCATGGTTGTTTAATTTGTTTATGGATGGGGTTGTTAGGGAGGTAAATGCAAGAGTTTTGGAAAGAGGGGTAAGTATGCAGTCTGTTGTGGATGAGAGAGCTTGGGAAGTGAGTCAGTTGTTGTTTGCTGATGATACAGCGCTGGTGGCTGATTCATGTAAGAAACTGCAGAAGCTGGTAACTGAGTTTGGTAAAGTGTGTGAAAGAAGAAAGTTAAGAGTAAATGTGAATGAGAGCAATGTTATTAGGAACAGTCGGGTTGAGGGTCAAGTCAATTGGGAGGTAAGTTTGAATGGAGAGAAACTGGAGGAAGTAAAGTGTTTTAGATATCTGGGAGTGGATCTGGCAGCGGATGGAACCATGGAAGCGGAAGTGGATCATGGGGCGGGGGAGGGGGCGAAAATTCTGGGAGCCTTGAAGAATGTGTGGAAGTCGAGAACAGTATCGCGGAAAGCAAATGTGGCTATGTTTGAAGGAATAGTGGTTCCAACAATGTTGTATGGTTGCGAGGCGTGGGCTATGGATAGATTTGTGCGCAGGAGGGTGGATGTGCTGGAAATGAGATGTTTGACGACAATATGTGGTGTGAGGTGGTTTGATCGAGTAAGTAATGTAAGGGTGAGAGATGTGTGGAAATAAAAAGAGTGTGGTTGAGATAGCAGAAGAGGGTGTTTTGATATGGTTTGGTCACATGGAGAGAATGAGTGGGGAAAGATTGACCAAGAGGATATATATGTCTGAGGTGGAGGGAACTAGGAGAAGTGTGAGACCAAATTGGAGGTGGAAAGATGGAGTGTAAAAGATTTTGAGTGATCGGGGCCTGAACATGCAGGAGGGTGAAAGGCGTGCAAGGAATAGAGTGAATTGGAACGATGTGGTATACCGGGGTCGACGTGCTGTCAATGGATTGAACCAGGGCATATGAAGCTTTTGGGGTAAACCATGGAAAGTGTGTGGGGCCTGGATGTGGAAAGGGAGCTGTGGTTTCGGTGCATTATGACATAACAGCTAGAGACTGAGTGTGAACGAATGGGGCCTTTGTTGTCTTTCCTAGCGCTACCTTGCACACATGTGGGGGGAGCGGGTTGTTATTCCATGTGTGGCGAGGTGGCGATGGGAACAAATAAAGGCAGACAGTACGAGTTATGTACATGTTTATATATGTATATGTGTGTGTGTATATATATAAGTATATGTTGAGATGTATAGGTATGTATATTTGCGTGTGTGGACGTGTATGTATATACATGTGTATGTGGGCGGGTTGGGCCATTCTTTCGTCTGTTTCCTTGAGAGAATTATTGGTGGACATGAGGTGTTCAGTTTTGTAAATGAAAATGGTGAAGAGCTTGTAGATTTGTGTGCTGAAGAGGATTGGTAATTGGGAATACCTGTTTTGAAAGGAAAGATATACATAAATATACTTTTGTAAGTAGGAGTGATGGCCTGACAGAGTTATTGGATCACCTGTTAATTGGTAGGCGCGTGAAAGAGAGACTTTTGGATGTTAACGTGCTGAGAGGTTCAACTTGAGGGATGTCTGATCATTATCTTGTGGAGGCGAAGGTGAAGATTTTTAGAGGTTTTCAGAAAGAAGAGAAAATGTTGGGGTGAAGAGAGTGGTGAGAGTAAGTGAGCTTGTGAAGGAGACTTGTTTGAGGAAGTATCAAGAGAGACTGAGTGCAGAATGGACAAATGTAAGAGCAAAGGACGTAAGGGGAGTGGGGGAGGATGGGATGTATTTCGGGAAGCATTGATGGTTTTTGCAAAACATGCTTTTGGTATGATAAGCGTGGGAGGTAGGCAGATTAGAAAGGGTAGTGAGTGGTGGGATGAAGAAGTAAGATTATTAGTGAAAGAGAAGAGGGGTGTTTTGGACGAGTTTTGCAGGAAAATAGTGGAAAGGTGTGGATGACGGGAACATTATCTCGGAAAGCAAAAATGGGAAAATTTGAAGGAATAACAGTTCCAAATATGTTACATGGTTGCGAGGCGTGGGCTACAGTTAGGGTTGTACGGAGGAGTAAAGATGTGTTGGAAATGAGATGTTTGAGGACAAATGTGATTTGAGGTGGTTTGATCTAGTAAGTAATGGAAGGGTAAGAGAGATGCAGTGTAATACAAAGAGTGTGGTTGAGAGAGCAGAAGAGGGTGTATTGAAATGGTTTGGTCACATGGAGAGAATGAGAGAGGAAAGACTGACAAAGAGGATGTATGTATCAGAGGTGGAGTGACAGAGGAGAAGTAGGAGACCAAATTGGTGGTGGAAGGAAGGATTGAAAAAGATATTGAGCGATCGTGGCTTGAACATGCAGGAGGGTGAAAGGCGTGCAAGGAATAGAGTGAATTAGAACGATGTGGTATGCCAGGGTCGACGCACTGTCAATGGATAGGAACCAGGGCATGTGAAACGTTTGGGGTAAAACATGGAAAGTGTTTTGGGGCCTGGATGTGGAGAGGGAGCTGTGATTTCGGTGCATTATACATTATCTTTCCATGGTTTTGCCAAGACGCTTGACATGCCCTAGCTCAAACCATTGACAGCACGTCCACCTCGGTATACCACATCGTTTCAGTTCTCTCTATTCCTTGCTCGCCTTTTACCTAGCTGTATGTTTAGAGCCCGATCGCTCAAAATCTTTTTCACTTCATCTTTCCAACTCGAATTTGGACTTCCGCTTCTCCTTCTTCCCTCCACCTCTGACACATATATCCTCTTGGTCAATCTTTCCTCACTCATTCTCTCCATGTATCCAAACTATTTCAACTCACTCTCTTCTGTTTCCTCAACCACACATTTTTTATTACCATACAGCCCTTTTTCCCTTTCATTACTTACTTGATCAAGCCACCTCAAACCACGTATTATTCTGAGACATTTCCCTTCCAACACATCCATCCTCCTCCGCACAGCTCTATCTATATCCAATGCCTCTTAACAATTTAACATTGTTGGAACCACTATTCCTTCACACATCCCCATTTTTGCTCTGCGAGATAACGTTCTCGACTTCCACACATTCCTCAACGCTCCAAGAACCTTAGCTCCCTCCCCAACCCTGTGACTCACAACGATTCCATGGTTCCATCCGCTGCTAAATCCACTCCCAGATTTCTAAAACACTTCACTTCCTCCAATTTTTCTCCATTCAAGCTCACCTCCTTATTTACTTGTCACTCAACCCTACTGTACCTAATAACCTTGCTCTTCTTCACATTTACTCTCAGCTTTCTTCTTTCACACACTTTACCAAACACAGTCACCAACTTCTGCAGTTTCTCACCAGAATCAACCACCAGCGTGTATCATCAGCGAAACAAAACTGACTTCCCAAGCTCTCTCATCCACAACAGACTGCTTACTTGTTCCTCTCTCCAGAACTCTTGCATCCACCTCCCTAACAAGCCTATCTATAAACAAATTAAACAACCATGGAGATATCACGTACCCCTGCCGCAAACCGATATCTATTGGGAATAGTCACTTTCCTCTCTTCCTACTCGTACACATGCCTTACATCGTTGATAAACGCTTTTCATTGCTTCTAGCAACTTAACTCATACACCATATACTCTTAATACATTTCACAAAGCACCTATATCAACTCTATCATATGCTTTCTCCAGATCCATAAATGCTACATACAAATCCATGTTTTTTCTGAATATTTCACACATACATTCTTCAAAGCAAGCACCTGATCTACACATCCTCTTCCACTTTTGAAACCACACATCTCTTCCCCAGTCTAATGCTCTGTACATGCCTTTATCCTCTTAATCAATACTCTCTTACATAATTTTTCAGGATTACTCAACATACTTATACCTCTGTAATTTGAAAATTCTCCTTTATCCCCTTTCTCTCAGTACAATGGCACTATGCATGCATTCCGCCAGTCCTCAGGCACTTCACCTTGAACCATACATACATTGAATATTCTTACCAACAAGTCAACAACACTGTCAACCTTTTTTTTTTTTTTTTTATAAAATTCCAGTGCAATAGTATCCAAAACAGCCGCCTTGCCGACTTACATCTTCCGCAATGCTTTAACTATCTCTTCTCTGGTCATCAAACCATTCTCCTTGACCCTCTCACCTCGCACACCACCTCGCCCAAGGCACCCTTTATCTGCCACTCTATCATCAAACGCATTCAACATACCTTCAAAATACTCACTCCACCTCCTTCTCACTTCACCACTACTTGTTATTAACTCCACATTTGCCCCCTTCACCTATTTTCCCATTTGTTGTCCTATGTTACGCATCTTATTTACAGTAATTTGATTACTGTATTTAGAGAAATACAGTAATTCAAGTAATGATGAAATTAATATCTGTATCGGTTTAGTGTATGCCAGTTTGTTAGAACCAGTGGATTCTAATTGCCCTAAAATGTTTATAAGAGCTATTAACGGCTTAAAAAAGACAAGGATATACATATTACTAAAGCAGATATGGCTAACACTGTTGTGATTTTAGACAAAAGTAACTATCTATCTAAAATGAATAATCTTCTAAATGATGACACAACATATTGTAAACTTAGTAAAAATCCCTTAGAAGCAGTTAATTCCCATTTCAGTAAAGAACTGAAGTTGTTGTTGAAAGGTGATAGTTCTCTTATCAAAAGTTTGTCATCTTTGTCCCCTTCATTGCCATATATGTATGGACTTATCAAAACACATAAACAGAATTTCCAGCAAGACCTATAGTGAGTTCAGTAGGCTCCATCAAATATAATTGTCAAAATGGATAGTTTCTTTATTAAGCCCTTTAGTGGGTAAGGTATCAAATTCTAATATCATGAACAATGTAGATTTAGTCAACAAGCTAAACAATATCAATGTTAATTTTGATTTCAAACTAGTTAGCTTTGATGTTTCCTCACTTTTCACTAAAGTTCCAGTTGATGACCTTTTAGAATATTTATTTGATGTTTTTTTTTTTTTTTTTTTATACTTTGTCGCTGTCTCCCGCGTCTGCGAGGTAGCGCAAGGAAACAGACGAAAGAAATGGCCCAACCCTCCCCATACACATGTACATACACACGTCCACACACGCAAATATACATACCTACACAGCTTTCCATGGTTTACCCCGGACGCTTCACATGCCTTGATTCAATCCACTGACAGCACGTCAACCCCTGTATACCACATCGCTCCAATTCACTCTATTCCTTGCCCTCCTTTCACCCTCCTGCATGTTCAGGCCCCGATCACACAAAATCCTTTTCACTCCATCTCTCCACCTCCAATTTGGTCTCCCTCTTCTCCTCGTTCCCTCCACCTCCGACACATATATCCTCTTGGTCAATCTTTCCTCACTCATTTTCTCCATGTGCCCAAACCATTTCAAAACACCCTCTTCTGCTCTCTCAACCACGCTCTTTTTATTTCCACACATCTCTCTTACCCTTACGTTACTTACTCGATCAAACCACCTCACACCACACATTGTCCTCAAACATCTCATTTCCAGCACATCCATCCTCCTGCGCACAACTCTATCCATAGCCCACGCCTCGCAACCATACAACATTGTTGGAACTACTATTCCTTCAAACATACCCATTTTTGCTTTCCGGGATAATGTTCTCGACTTCCACACATTCTTCAAGGCTCCCAAAATTTTCGCCCCCTCCCCCACCCTATGATCCACTTCCGCTCCCATGGTTCCATCCGCTGACAGATCCACTCCCAGATATCTAAAACACTTCACTTCCTCCAGTTTTTCTCCATTCAAACTCACCTCCCAATTGACTTGACCCTCAACCCTACTGTACCTAATAACCTTGCTCTTATTCACATTTACTCTTAACTTTCTTCTTCCACACACTTTACCAAACTCCGTCACCAGCTTCTGCAGTTTCTCACATGAATCCGCCACCAGCGCTGTATCATCAGCGAACAACAACTGACTCACTTCCCAAGCTCTCTCATCCCCAACAGACCTCATACTTGCCCCTCTTTCCAAGACTCTTGCATTTACCTCCCTAACAACCCCATCCATAAACATTTGATGTCTTGGACGATATTCATTTACCTGTATCAAATTCTGTTTTCATTGAACTGATAAAATTGTGTATAAAAGACTGAGTATTTTAATTCAATGGAGATTATTATGCTCAAAAATTTGATATGGCAATGGGTAACCCTCTTTCACCTGTACTGAGAAATCATTAACAATTTAACAATTTAGTACCTTCCATCAAATTTACTGAAGAAAATTGAAATAATGGGATGTTACCATCTTTAGATTGCATGATCCATAGACAAGGAAACAAGTTTAAGTTTAGCATATACAGAAAACCCACCAATGTATGCTCATATATCCATTAATACTCATCTCAACATGACAGAGTTAAATTATCATCATTTCAATCTATGTTCCTTAGGGCATCACATATTTTCAGTCCAGAGTTTATTGATGATGAGTTTGAGAAGATATATTCTATTGGATCTAAGTTAAAGTACCCTAGATCTTTCATTGATAAATCCCTTAAGGTAGCAAAGAAATCATTTTTTAAAATTGAACACAAACCTCCTATTGACACCAAGAAGCTTTTAGTTCTCTCTTTTAATAATAATTTCACTTTACTTCCCATGTTGCTTAAATCCTTTAATGTAAATGTTACCTTCAGCAACAATGATATGATAAAGAATATCTTAATCGGGAATTCACCAGAAAATTCTCTTGGATGCATCTATAAAGAGCCATGTGGAAAATTTGATAAGTTTTATGTTGGGCAGACTGGTGAGGATCTTTCTGTTAGACTTAAACAATATAGATATAGTATAAGAACGGGACAAGAATCAATTGCATTGTTTAATCACGTTAAAAACTATGATCATTGTATTGAATGGAGTAATGCCATCTCAGTTATTAACTCTAACTCTATTACCACGAGAAATATCATTGAATCTTCTATTATTTGATACACAAAGAATTATAATATTAATATTAGTGATGGTCTATACAAATCAGAAAACTTTATTGTTGATAAAATTTGTAGAATGATAAGTTTATGAACGTTCGTTGTATGTCTTGGACAGGGGTATGTTTACCAAATGGCGTCCTATATATATATATATATATATATATATATATATATATATATATATATATATATTCATTTCTATTTATTTTGCTTTGTCGCTGTCTCCCGCGTTAGCGAGGTAGCGCAAGGAAACAGACGAAAGAATGGCCCAACCCACCCACATACACATGAATATAAATACACATCCACACATGCAAAATATACATACCTATACATCTCAATGTACACATATATATACACACACAGACATATGCATATATCCACATGTACATAATTCATACTGTCTGCCTTTATTTATTACATTTATTACCATCGCCACCCCAACACGTGGAATAACAACCCCCTCCCCCCTCATGTGTACAAGGTAGCGCTAGGAAAAGACAACAAAGGCCCCATTCGCTCACACGCAGTCTCTAGCTGTCATGTAATAATGCACCGAAACCACAGCTCCCTTTCCACATCCAGGCCCCACAGAACATTCCATGGCTTACCCCAGACGCTTCACATGCCCTGGTTCAATCCATTGACAGCACGTCGACCCCGGTATACCATATCGTTCCAATTCACTCTATTCCTTGCACGCCTTTCACCCTCCTACATGTTCAGGCCCCGATCACTCAATCTTTCCACCTCCAATTTGGACTTCCGCTTCTCCTCGTTCCCTCCACCTCTGACACATATATCCTCTTGGTCAATCTTTCCTTACTCATTCTCTCCATGTGATCAAACCATTTCAAAACACCCTCTTCTGCTCTCTCAACCACACTCTTTATATTTCCACACATCTCTCTTACCCTTACATTACTTACTCGATCAAACCACCTCACACCACATATTGTCCTCAAACATCTCATTTCCAGCATATCCACCCTCCTGCGCACAACTCTATCCATAGCCCATGCCTCGCAACCATATAACATTGTTGAAACCAATATTCCTTCAAACATAGCCATTTTTGCTTTCCGAGATTATGTTCTCGACTTCCAAACATTCTTCAAGGCTCCCAGAATTTACGCCCCCTGCCCCACCCTATGATTCACTTCCGCTTCCATGGTTCCATCCGCTGCCAGATCCACTCCCAGATATCTAAAACACTTTACTTCCTCCAGTTTTTCTCCATTCAAACTTACCTCCCAATTGACTTGACCCTCAACCCGACTGTACCTAATAACCTTGCTCTTATTCACATTTACTCTTAACTTTCTTCTTTCACAAACTCTACCAAACTCAGTCACCAGCTTCTGCAGTTTCTCACATGAATCAGCCACCAGCGCTGTATCATCAGCGAACAACAACTGACTCACTTCCCAAGCTCTCTCATCCACAACAGACTTCATACTTGCCCCTCTTTCCAAAACTCTTGCATTCACCTCCCTAACAACCCCATCCATAAACAAATTAAACAACCATGGAGACATCACACACCCCTGCCGCAGACCTACATTCACTGAGAACCAATCACATTCCTCTCTTCCTACACGTACACATGCCTTACATCCTCGATAAAAAACTTTTCACTGCTTCTAACAACTTGCCTCCGACACCATATATTCTTAATACCTTCCACAGAGCATCTCTATCAACTCTATCATATGCCTTCTCCAGATCCATAACTGCTACATACAGATACATTTGCTTTTCTAAGTATTTCTCACATACATTCTTCAAAGCAAACACCTGATCCACACATCCTTTACCACTTCTGAAACGACACTGCTCCTTCCCCAATCTGATACTCTGTGTATGCTATCACCCTCTCATTTAACACCCTCCCATATAATTTTCCAGGAATACTCAACAGACTTATACCTCTGTAATTTGAGCACTCACTCTTATCCCCTTTGCCTTTGTACACTGGCACTATGCAAGCATTCCGCCAATCCTCAGGCACCTCACCATGAGTCATACATACATTAAATAACCTTACCAACCAGTCAACAATACAGTCAGCACCTTTTTTAATATATTCAACTGCAATACCATCCAAACCTGCTGCCTTGCCGGCTTTCATCTTCCGTAAAGCTTTTACTACCTCTTCTCTGTTTACCAAATCATTTCCCTAACCCTCTCACTTTGCACACCACCTCGACCAAAACACCCTATATCTGCCACTCTTTCATCAAACACATTCAACAAACCTTCAAAATACTCACTCCATCTCCTTCTCACATCACCGCTACTTGTTATCACCTCCCCATTAGCCCCCTTCACTGAAGTTCCCATTTGCTCCCTTGTCTTACGCATTTTATTTACATTCTTCCAAACATCTTTTTATTCTCCCTAAAATTTAATGATGCTCTCTCACCCCAACTCTCATTTGCCCTCTTTTTCACCTCTTGCACCTTTCTCTTGACCTCCTGCCTCTTTCTTTTGTCCATCTCCCACTCATTTGCATTTTTTCCCTGCAAAAATCGTCCAAATGCATCTCTCTTCTCTTTCACTAATACTCTTACTTCTTCATCCCACCACTCACTACCCTTTCTAATCAACCCACCTCCCACGCTTCTCATGCCACAAGCATCTTTTGCGCAAGCCATCACTGCTTCCTTATATACATCCCATTCCTCCCCCACTCCCCTTACCTCTTTTGTTCTCACCTTTTTCCATTCTGTACTCAGTCTCTCCTGATATCTCCTCACACATGTCTCCCTCCCAAGGTCACTTACTCTCACCACTCTCTTCACCCCAACATTCTCTCTTCTTTTCTGAAAACCCATACAAATCTTCACCTTCACCTCCACAAGATAATGATCAGACATTCCTCCAGTTGCACCTCTCAGCACATTAACATCCAAAAGTCTCTCTTTCGCGCGCCTATCAATTAACACGTAATCCAATAACGCTCTCTGGCCGTCTCTCCTATTTACATACGTATACTTATGTATGTCTCGCTTTTTAAACCAGGTATTCCCAATCACCAGTCCTTTTTCAGCACATAAATCTACAAGCTCTTCACCATTTCCATTTACAACACTGAACACCCCATGTACACCAATTATTCCCTCAACTGCCACATTACTCACCTTTGCACTCAAATCACCCATCACTATAACCCGGTCTCGTGCATCAAAACCACTAACACACTCATTCGGCTGTTCTCTAAACACTTGCCCCTCATGATCTTTCTTTTCATGCCCAGGTGCATATGCACCAATAATCACCCATCTTTCTCCATCAACTTTCAGTTTTTGCCATATCAATCTAGAATTTACTCTATCACATACTCCACAACTTATGATTCAATAGTAATGCTACTCCTTCCCTTGCTCTTGTCCTCTCACTAACCCCTGACTTTACTCCTAAGACATTCCCAAACCACTCTTCCCCTTTACCCTTTAGCTTCGTTTCACTCAGAGCCAAAACATCCAGGTTCCTTTCCTCAAACATACTATCTATCTCTCCTTTTTTCTCATCTTGGTTACATCCACACACATTTAGACACCCCAGTCTCTGCCTTCGAGGAGGATGAGCACTCCCCGCATGACTCCTTTTTCTGTTTCCCCTTTTAGAAAGTTAAAATACAAGGAGGGGAGGGTTTCTGGCCCCCCGCTCCCGTCCCCTTTAATCGCCTTCTACGACACGTGAGGAATGCGTGGTAAGTATTCTTTCTCCCCTATCCCCGGGGATATATATATATATATATATATATATATATATATATATATATATATATATATATATATATATATATATATATATATATCTGTTTCCTTGCGCTACCTCGCAAACGCGGGAGACAGCGACAAATCAAAATAAAAAATGATAATAATAAATAAATAAATATATATATATATTTTCTTTCTTTCATACTATTCGCCATTTCCCGCGTTAGCGAGGTAGCGTTAAGAACAGAGGACTGGGCCTTTGAGGGAATATACCTCACCTGGCCCCCTTCTCTGTTCGTTCTTTTGGAAAAAAAAAAAAAAAAAAAACGAGAGGGGAGGATTTCCAGCCACCCGCTCCCTCCCCTTTTAGTCGCCTTCTACGACACGCAGGGAATACGTGGGAAGTATTCTTTCTCCCCTATCCCCAGGGATATATATATATATATATATATATATATATATATATATATATATATATATATATATATATATATATATATATATATATATGTATGTGAGAAATACTTAGAAAAGCAAATGGATTTGTATGTAGCATTTATGGATCTGGAGAAGGCATATGATAGAGTTGATAGAGATGCTCTGTGGAAGGTATTAAGAATATATGGTGTGGGAGGCAAGTTGTTAGAAGCAGTGAAAAGTTTTTATCGAGGATGTAAGGCATGTGTACGTGTAGGAAGAGAGGAAAGTGATTGGTTCTCAGTGAATGTAGGTTTGCGACAGGGGTGTGTGATGTCTCCATGGTTGTTTAATTTGTTTATGGATGGGGTTGTAAGGGAGGTAAATGCAAGAGTCCTGGAAAGAGGGGCAAGTATGAAGTCTGTTGGGGATGAGAGAGCTTGGGAAGTGAGTCAGTTGTTGTTCGCTGATGATACAGCGCTGGTGGCTGATTCATGTGAGAAACTGCAGAAGCTGGTGACTGAGTTTGGTAAAGTGTGTGGAAGAAGAAAGTTGAGAGTAAATGTGAATAAGAGCAAGGTTATTAGGTACAGTAGGGGTGAGGGTCAAGTCAATTGGGAGGTGAGTTTGAATGGAGAAAAACTGGAGGAAGTGAAGTGTTTTAGATATCTGGGAGTGGATCTGTCAGCGGATGGAACCATGGAAGCGGAAGTGGATCATAGGGTGGGGGAGGGGGCGAAAATTTTGGGAGCCTTGAAAAATGTGTGGAAGTCGAGAACATTATCTCGGAAAGCGAAAATGGGTATGTTTGAGGGAATAGTGGTTCCAACAATGTTGTATGGTTGCGAGGCGTGGGCTATGGATAGAGATGTGCGCAGGAGGATGGATGTGCTGGAAATGAGATGTTTGAGGACAATGTGTGGTGTGAGGTGGTTTGATCGAGTAAGTAACGTAAGGGTAAGAGAGATGTGTGGAAATAAAAAGAGCGTGGTTGAGAGAGCAGAAGAGGGTGTTTTGAAATGGTTTGGGCACATGGAGAGAATGAGTGAGGAGAGATTGACCAAGAGGATATATGTGTCGGAGGTGGAGGGAACGAGGAGAAGAGGGAGACCAAATTGGAGGTGGAAAGATGGAGTGAAAAAGATTTTGTGTGATCGGGGCCTGAACATGCAGGAGGGTGAAAGGAGGGCAAGGAATAGAGTGAATTGGAGTCATGTGGTATACAGGGGTTGACGTGCTGTCAGTGGATTGAATCAAGGCATGTGAAGCGTCTGGGGTAAACCATGGAAAGCTGTGTAGGTATGTATATTTGCGTGTGTGGACGTGTGTATGTACATGTGTATGGGGGGGGGGGGGTTGGGCCATTTCTTTCGTCTGTTTCCTTGCGCTACCTCGCAAACGCGGGAGACAGCGACAAAGTATAAAAAAAAAAAAAATATATATATATATATATATATATATATATATATATATATATATATATATATATATATATATATATATATATATATATATATATGTTTTTTTTTTTTTTTTTTTATACTTTGTCGCTGTCTCCCGCGTTTGCGAGGTAGCGCAAGGAAACAGACGAAAGAAATGGCCCAACCCACCCCCATACACATGTACATACACACGTCCACACACGCAAATATACATACCTACACAGCCTTCCATGGTTTACCCCAGACGCTTCACATGCCTTGATTCAATCCACTGACAGCACGTCAACCCCTGTATACCACATCGCTCCAATTCACTCTATTCCTTGCCCTCCTTTCACCCTCCTGCATGTTCAGGCCCCGATCACACAAAATCCTTTTCACTCCATCTTTCCACCTCCAATTTGGTCTCCCTCTTCTCCTCGTTCCCTCCACCTCCGACACATATATCCTCTTGGTCAATCTTTCCTCACTCATTCTCTCCATGTGCCCAAACCATTTCAAAACACCCTCTTCTGCTCTCTCAACCACGCTCTTTTTATTTCCACACATCTCTCTTACCCTTACGTTACTTACTCGATCAAACCACCTCACACCACACATTGTCCTCAAACATCTCATTTCCAGCACATCCATCCTCCTGCGCACAACTCTATCCATAGCCCACGCCTCGCAACCATACAACATTGTTGGAACTACTATTCCTTCAAACATACCCATTTTTGCTTTCCGGGATAATGTTCTCGACTTCCACACATTTTTCAAGGCTCCCAAAATTTTCGTCCCCTCCCCCACCCTATGATCCACTTCCGCTTCCATGGTTCCATCCGCTGACAGATCCACTCCCAGATATCTAAAACACTTCACTTCCTCCAGCCTCTCACCATTCAAACTCACCTCCCAATTGACTTGACCCTCAACCCTACTGTACCTAATAACCTTGCTCTTATTCACATTTACTCTTAACTTTCTTCTTCCACACACTTTACCAAACTCCGTCACCAGCTTCTGCAGTTTCTCACATGAATCCGCCACCAGCGCTGTATCATCAGCGAACAACAACTGACTCACTTCCCAAGCTCTCTCATCCCCAACAGACTTCATACTTGCCCCTCTTTCCAAAACTCTTGCATTTACCTCCCTAACAACCTCATCCATAAACAAATTAAACAACCATGGAGACATCACACACCCCTGCCGCAAACCTACATTCACTGAGAACCAATCACTTTCCTCTCTTCCTACACGTACACATGCCTTACATCCTCGATAAAAACTTTTCACTGCTTCTAACAACTTGCCTCCCACACCATATATTCTTAATACCTTCCACAGAGCATCTCTATCAACTCTATCATATGCCTTCTCCAGATCCATAAATGCTACATACAAATCCATTTGCTTTCCTAAGTATTTCTCACATACATTCTTCAAAGCAAACACCTGATCCACACATCCTCTACCACTTCTGAAACCACACTGCTCTTCCCCAATCTGATGCTCTGTACATGCCTTCACCCTCTCAATCAATACCCTCCCATATAATTTACCAGGAATACTCAACAAACTTATACCTCTGTAATTTGAGCACTCACTCTTATCCCCTTTGCCTTTGTACAACGGCACTATGCAAGCATTCCGCCAATCCTCAGGCACCTCACCATGAGTCATACATACATTAAATAACCTTACCAACCAGTCAACAATACAGTCACCCCCTTTTTTAATAAATTCCACTGCAATACCATCCAAACCTGCTGCCTTGCCGGCTTTCATCTTCCGCAAAGCTTTTACTACCTCTTCTCTGTTTACCAAATCATTTTCCCTAACCCTCTCACTTTGCACACCACCTCGACCCAAACACCCTATATCTGCCACTCTGTCATCAGACACATTCAACAAACCTTCAAAATACTCATTCCATCTCCTTCTCACATCACCACTACTTGTTATCACCTCCCCATTTACGCCCTTTACTGAAGTTCCCATTTGCTCCCTTGTCTTACGCACCCTATTTACCTCCTTCCAGAACATCTTTTTATTCTCCCTAAAATTTACTGATAGTCTCTCACCCCAACTCTCATTTGCCCTTTTTTTCACCTCTTGCACCTTTCTCTTGACCTCCTGTCTCTTTCTTTTATACTTCTCCCACTCAATTGCATTTTTTCCCTGCAAAAATCGTCCAAATGCCTCTCTCTTCTCTTTCACTAATACTCTTACTTCTTCATCCCACCACTCACTACCCTTTCTAAACAGCCCACCTCCCACTCTTCTCATGCCACAAGCATCTCTTGCGCAATCCATCACTGATTCCCTAAATACATCCCATTCCTCCCCCACTCCCCTTACTTCCATTGTTCTCACCTTTTTCCATTCTGTACACAGTCTCTCCTGATACTTCTTCACACAGGTCTCCTTCCCAAGCTCACTTACTCTCACCACCTTCTTCACCCCAACATTCACTCTTCTTTTCTGAAAACCCATACTAATCTTCACCTTAGCCTCCACAAGATAATGATCAGACATCCCTCCAGTTGCACCTCTCAGCACATTGACATCCAAAAGTCTCTCTTTCGCACGCCTGTCCATTAACACGTAATCCAATAACGCTCTCTGGCCATCTCTCCTACTTACATAAGTATACTTATGTATATCTCGCTTTTTAAACCAGGTATTCCCAATCATCAGTCCTTTTTCAGCACATAAATCTACAAGCTCTTCACCATTTCCATTTACAACACTGAACACCCCATGCATACCAATTATTCCCTCAACTGCCACATTACTCACCTTTGCATTCAAATCACCCATCACTATATATGTACATATATATATTTTTTTTTTTTTTTTTTTTTTTTATACTTTGTCGCTGTCTCCCGCGTTTGCGAGGTAGCGCAAGGAAACAGACGAAAGAAATGGCCCAACCCCCCCCCATACACATGTACATACACACGTCCACACACGCAAATATACATACCTACACAGCTTTCCATGGTTTACCCCAGACGCTTCACATGCCTTGATTCAATCCACTGACAGCACGTCAACCCCTGTATACCACATCGCTCCAATTCACTCTATTCCTTGCCCTCCTTTCACCCTCCTGCATGTTCAGGCCCCGATCACACAAAATCCTTTTCACTCCATCTTTCCACCTCCAATTTGGTCTCCCTCTTCTCCTCGTTCCCTCCACCTCCGACACATATATCCTCTTGGTCAATCTTTCCTCACTCATTCTCTCCATGTGCCCAAACCATTTCAAAACACCCTCTTCTGCTCTCTCAACCACGCTCTTTTTATTTCCACACATCTCTCTTACCCTTACGTTACTTACTCGATCAAACCACCTCACACCACACATTGTCCTCAAACATCTCATTTCCAGCACATCCATCCTCCTGCGCACAACTCTATCCACAGCCCACGCCTCGCAACCATACAACATTGTTGGAACTACTATTCCTTCAAACATACCCATTTTTGCTTTCCGGGATAATGTTCTCGACTTCCACACATTTTTCAAGGCTCCCAAAATTTTCGCCCCCTCCCCCACCCTATGATCCACTTCCGTTTCCATGGTTCCATCCGCTGACAGATCCACTCCCAGATATCTAAAACACTTCACTTCCTCCAGCCTCTCACCATTCAAACTCACCTTCCAATTGACTTGACCCTCAACCCTACTGTACCTAATAACCTTGCTCTTATTGACATTTACTCTTAACTTTCTTCTTCCACACACTTTACCAAACTCCGTCACCAGCTTCTGCAGTTTCTCACATGAATCCGCCACCAGCGCTGTATCATCAGCGAACAACAACTGACTCACTTCCCAAGCTCTCTCATCCCCAACAGACTTCATACTTGCCCCTCTTTCC
Organism: Panulirus ornatus; assembly: GCF_036320965.1. Taxonomy (NCBI): domain Eukaryota; kingdom Metazoa; phylum Arthropoda; class Malacostraca; order Decapoda; family Palinuridae; genus Panulirus; species Panulirus ornatus. The sequence continues at coordinate 23,665 of NC_092256.1, read as the reverse complement.
AAAACTCTTGCATTTACCTCCCTAACAACCCCATCCATAAACAAATTAAACAACCATGGAGACATCACACACCCCTGCCGCAAACCTACATTCACTGAGAACCAATCACTTTCCTCTCTTCCTACACGTACACATGCCTTACATCCTCGATAAAAACTTTTCACTGCTTCTAACAACTTGCCTCCCACACCATATATTCTTAATACCTTCCACAGAGCATCTCTATCAACTCTATCATATGCCTTCTCCAGATCCATAAATATATATATATATATATATATATATATATATATATATATATATATATATATATATATATATATATATATGTATATATATATATATATATAGATATATATATATATATATATATATATATATATATATATATATATATATATATATATATATACATATATATATATATATATATATATATATATATATATATATATATATATATATACATATATATATATATATATATATATATATATATATATATATATATATATATATATATATGTATGTATGTATATATCATACAAACCTCCAACAGCCGGGATCGAACCCGGGACCCCTGTGCCAGAGGCGAAATGCGTCCGTTAGGCTATGGGCCACGTCCATAGCCTAGTTGTAGCATTCCCGCCTGCGGCACGGGGGTCGCGGTTTCGATCCTGGCTGTTGGAGGTTTGTATGTTCTATGAAGGTGCGCGTTCATATGCACTTTATTCCTATATCTCACGTGTCGTAGAAGGCAACTAAAGGGAACGGGAGCTGGTGGCTAGAGTCCCTCCCCTCTTTGTATTTTAACTTTCTAAAAGGGGAAACAGAAGAAGGAGTCACGCGGGGAGTGCTCATCCTCCTCGAAGGCTCAGATTGGTGTTCAAATGTGTGTGGATGTAACCAAGATGAGAAAAAAGAAGAGATAGGCAGTTTGTTTGAGGAAAGGAATCTGGTCGTTTTGGCTCTGAGCGAAACGAAGCTCAAGGGTAAAGAGGAAGACAGGTTTTGGAATGTCTTGGGAGTAAAGTCAGGGGTTAGTTAGAGGACAAGAGCAAGGGAAGGAGTAGCACTACACCTGAAACAGGAGTGGTGTGAGTATGTGATAGAGTGTAAGAAAGTAAATTCTTGATTGATATGGGTAAAACTGAAAGTTGATGGAGATATCGGGTGATTATTGGTGTATATGCACCTGGGCATGAGAAGAAAGATCATGATGGCAAGTGTTTTGGGAACAGCTGAATGAGTGTGCTAGTGGTTTTGATGCACGAGACAGGGTTATAGTGATGGGTGATTTGAATGCAAATGTGAGTAATGTGGCAGTTGAGGGAATAATTGGTATACATGGGGAATTCAGTGCTGTAAATGGAAATGGTGAAGAGCTTGTAGATTTATGTGCTGAAGAAGGACTTGTGATTGGGAATACCTGGTTTAAAAAGAGATATATACATAAGTATACGTATGTAAGTAGGAGAGATGGAAAGAGAGCGTTATTGGATTATGTGTTAATTGACTGGTGCGCGAAAGAGAGACTTTTAGATGTAAATGTGCTGAGAGCTGCAACTGGAGGGATGTCTGATCATTATCTTGTGGAGGCGAAGGTGAAGATTTGTTGAGGTTTTCAGAAAAGAAGAGAGAATGTTGGGGTGAATAGAGTGGTGAGAGTAAGTGAGCTTGGGAAGGAGACATGTGTGAGGACGTACAAGGAGAGACTGAGCACAGAATGGAAAAAGGTGAGAACAAAGGAGGTAAGGGGAGTGGGTGAGGAATGGGATGTATTTAGGGAAGCAGTGATGGCTTGCGCAAACGATGCTTTGTGGCATGAGAAGCGTGGGAGGTGGGTTGATTAAAAAGGGTAGTGAGTGGTGGGATGAAGAAGTAAGATTATTAGTGAAAGAGAAAAGAGAAGCATTTGGACGTTTTTGCAGGGAAAAAATGCAAATGAGTGGGAGATGTATAAAAGAAAGAGGCGGGAGGTCAAGAGAAAGGTGCAAAAGGTGAAAAAGAGGGCAAATGAGAGTTGGGGTGAGAGAGTATCATTGAATTTTAGGGAGAATAAAAAGATGTTTTGGAAGGAGGTAAATAAAGTGCGTAAGACAAGGGAACAAATAGGAACTTCAGTGAAGGGGGCTAATGGAGAGGTGATAACAAGTAGTGGTGATGTGAAAAGGAGATGGACTGAATATTTTGAGAGATTGTTGAATGTGTTTGATGATAGAGTGGCATATATAGGGTGTTTTGGTCTAGGTGGTATGCAAAGTGAGAGGGTTAGGGAAAATGATTTGGTAAACAGAGAAGAGGTTGTAAAAGCTTTGCGAAAGATGAAGCCGGCAAGGCAGCGGGTTTGGATGGTATTGCAGTGGAATTCAACAAAAAAGCGGGTGACTGTATTGTTGACTGGTTGGTAAGGTTATTTAATGTATGTACGATTCATGGTGAGGTGCCTGAGGAGTGGCGGAATGCTTGCATAGTGCCATTGTACAAAGGCAAGGGGATAAGAGTGAGTGCTCAAATTACAGAGGTATAAGTTTGTTGAGTATTCCTGATAAAATATATGGGAGGGTATTGATTGAGGGGGTGAAGGCATGTACAGGGCATCAAATTTGGGAGGAGCAGCGTGGTTTCAGAAGTGGTAGAGGATGTGTGGATCAGGTGTTTGCTTTTAAGAATGTATGTGAGAAATACTTAGAAAAGCAAATGGGTTTGTATGTAGCATTTATGGATCTGGAGAAGACATATGATAGAGATGATAGAGATACTCTGTGGAAGGTATAAAGAATATATGGTGTGGGAGGCAAGTTGTTAGAAGCAGTGAAAAGTTTTTATCGAGAATGTAAGGCATGTGTACGTGTTAGAAGAGAGGAAATTGAGTGGTTGTCTGTGAATGTAGGTATGCGGCAGGGGTGTGTGATGGCTCCATTGTTGTTTAATTTGTTTATGGATGGGGTTGTTAAGGACGTGATTGCAAGAGTTTTGGAAAGAGGGGCAAGTATGCAGTGTGTTGTGGATGAGAGAGATTGTGAAGTGAGTCAGTTGTTGTTCGCTGATGATACAGCGCTGGTGGCTGATTCATGTGAAAAACTACAGAAGCTGGTGATTGAGTTTGGTATAGTGTGTGAAAGAAGAAAGTTTAGAGTAAATGTGAATAAGAGCAAGGATATTAGGTACAGTAGGGTTCAGGTTCAAGTCAATTGGGAGTTAAGTTTGCATGGAGAAAAATTGGAGGAAGTTAAGTATTTTAGATATTTGGAGTGGATTTGGCAGCGGATGGAACCATGGAAGCGGAAGTGAATCATCGGGTGGGGAAGGGGGTGAAAATTCTGGGAGCCTTGCAGAATGTGTGGAAGTCGATAACATTATCTCGGAAGGAAAGATGGCTATGTTTGAAGGAATAGTGGTTCCAACAATGTTGTATGTTTGCTAGGCTTGGGCTATGGATAGATTTGTGCGGAGGAGGGTGGATGTGCTGGAAATGAGATGTATGAGGACAATATGTGGTGTGAGGTGGTTTGATCGAGTAAGTAATGTAAGGGTAAGAAAGATGTGTGGTAATAAAAAGAGTTTGGTTGAGAGAGCAGAAGACGGTGTTTTGAAATGGTTTGGTCACATGGAGAGAATGAGTGAGGAAAGATTGTCCAAGAGGATATATGTGTCGGAGTTGGAAGGAACGAGAAGTGGGAGACCAAATTGGAGGTGGAAAGATGGATTGAAAAAGATTTTGAGTGATCGGGGCCTGAACATGCAGGAGGGTGAAAGGCGTGCAAGTAATAGAGTGAATTGGAACGATGTGGTATACTGGGGTCGACATGCTGTCAATGGATTGAACCAGGGCATGTGAAGCGTCTGGGGTAAACCGATGGAAAGTTTTGTGGGGCCTGGATGTGGAAAGGGAGCTCTGGTTTCGGTGCATTATTACAATACAGCTAGAGACTGAGTGTGAACGAATGGGGCCTTTGTTGTCTTTCCTAGCGCTACCTCGCACACATGAGGTTGGAGGAGGTTGGTTATTCTATGTGTGGAGAGGTGGCGATGGGAATGAATACAGGCAGACAGTATGAATCATATACATGTGTATATATGGATATGTCTGTGTGTTTATATATATGTATATGTTGAGATGTGTAGGTATGTATATTTGCCTGTGTGGACGTGTATGTATATACATGTGTATGGGGGTGGGTTGGGCCATTTCTTTCGTCTGTTTCCTTGCGCTACCTCGCAAACGCGGGAGACAGTGACAAAGAAAAAAAATATCATATATATATATATATATATATATATATATATATATATATATATATATATATATATATATATATATATACATATTCCTATGAGTCCACGGGGAAAATGAAACACGATAAGTTCCCAAGTGCACTTTCGTGTAATAAGCACATCATCAGGGGAGACACAAGAGAGAAATGTAAGTCAGCTGATATACATCGAAGAGACGAAGCTAGGACGCCATTTGGTAATTATGTTTACCAAATGGCGTCCTAGCTATTATTATACTTTGTCGCTTTCTCCGCGTTAGCAAGGAGCACAAGGTAACAAACGAAAGAATGGCTCAACCCACCCATATACACATGCATATACATACACGTCCACACACACACATATACATACCTATACATCTTAACGTATACATATATACACACACAGACATATGCATACATACACATATACGTAATTCATACTGTCTGCCCTTATTCATTCTCGTCGCCACCCCGCCACATATGAAATGAGAACCCCCTCACCCCGCATATGCGCGAGGTAGCACTAGGAAAAGACAACAAAGGCCACATTCGTTCAGACTCAGTCTCTAGCTGTTTGTATAATGCAGCGAAACACAGCTCCCTATCCAATCCTAGGCCCCACAAAACTTTCCATGGTTTATCGCAGACGCTTCACACGTCCTGGTTCAATCCATTTACAGCACGTCGACCCCGATATACCACAATGTTCCAATTCACTCTATTCCTTGCACGCCTTTCACCCTCCTGCAAGTTAAGGCCCCGATTACTCAGAAGATTTTTCACTCCATCTTTCCACCACCAATTCGGTCTCCCATTTCTCGTTCCCTCCACCACTGATACATATTTCGTTTTTGTTAATCTTTCCTCGCTCATTCTTTCCATGTAACCAATCAATTCCAAAACACCCTCTTCTGCTCTCTCAAACATACTCTTTTTATTACCCCACATCTCTCTTTCAGTTTCATTACTTACTCGATGAAACCACTTCACAACACATATGTCCTCAAACATCTCATTTCCAGAACATCCACCCTCCTCCGCAACACTATCTATAGCCCACGCCTCGCAAACATATAACATTGTTGGAACCACTATTCCTTCAAACATACTCATTTTGGCTTACAAGATAACGTTCTCGACGTCTACACATTTTTCAATGCTCCTAGAATTCTCGCACCCTCCCCCTCCCCCTCCCTATGATTTACTTCCGCTATATATATCTGTATATATCTATATCTTCTTCCTATGAGTCCACGGGGAAAATGAAACACGAAAAGTTCCCAAGTGCACTTTCGTGTAATCTTCACATCATCAGGGGAGACACAAGAGAGAAATATAACAGTCAGTTGATATACATCGAAGAGACGAAGCTAGAACGCCATTTGGTAAACATGTGATTGTCCAAAACATACAACGAGTGTTCATAAACTTATCATTTTACAAATCTTATCAACAATAAAGTTATCTAATTTGTATAGACCATAGCTAATATTAAGATTATAATTATTTGTGTATTTAATAATAGAAGATTCAATGATATTTCTCTTGGTAATAGAATTAGAGTTAATAACTGAGATGGCGTTACTCCAGTCAATACAATGATCATAGTTTTTAACAAGGCATTTGATTCTTGTCCCGTTCTTATACTATATTTATGTTGCTTAAGTCTAACAGAAAGATCCTTACCAGTCTGACCAACATAAAATTCATCAGTTTTCACAAGGCACTTTATAGATGCAACCAAGAGAATTTACTGGTGAATTCCTGATTAAGCTACTCTTTATAGTAATATTGGTGCTAATGGCAACATTTACATTAAAGGATTTAAGCAACACGGGAAGCAAAGTGAAATTATTATTGAAAGGGAGAACTAAAAGATTCTTGGTGTCAATGGGAGGTTTGGGCTCAACTCTATAAAATTATTTCTTTGCTAACTTAAGGGATTTATCAATTAAAGATCTAGGGTACTTTAACTTAGATCCAATAGAATATATCTTCTGAAACTCATCATCAATAAACTCTGGACTGCAAATACGTAATGCCCTAAGGAACATAGAATGAAATGATGATAATCTAACTCTGTCGTGTTGAGATGAGTAATAATGGATATGTGAGCATACATTGGTGGGTTTTCTGTATATGCTAAACTTAAACTTGTTTCCTTGTATATGGATCATGCAATCTAAAAATGGTAACATACCATTATTTTCATTTTCCACAGTAAATTTGATGGAAGGTACTAAATTGTTAAGTAAGGGGAGAAATATTTGTAAATTTTCATTTGTTGGCCAAACACAAAGAACTTCATCTACATACCTAAACCAAATTGCATTAGAAGGTAAGATATCCTTTAGTAATTTTGTTTAAGAAAAATCCATATAAAGAATACTTTATTTGATGTCTTGGATGATATTCATTTACCCGTTTCAAAGTCTAATTTCAATGAACTGATAAAATTGTGTATTAAAAGACTGTGTATTTCAATTCAACGGAGATTATTATGCTCAAAAATTTGGTATGGCAATGGGTAACCCTCTTTCACCTGTACTTTGCTTCCCATGTTGCTTAAATCCTTTAATGTTAATGTTGCCTTTAGCAACTATAATACTATAAAGAATATCTTAATCAGGAATTCACCAGAAAATTCTCTTGGTTGCATCTATAAAGTGCCTTGTGGAAGCTGTGATGAATTTTATGTTGGTCAGACTGGTAATGATCTTTCTGTTAGACTTAAGCAACATGAATATAGTATAAGAACGCGGCAAGAATCAAATGCCTTGTTTAATCATGTTAAAAACTATCATCATTGTATTGACTGGAGTAACGCCATCTCAGTTATTAACTCTAACTCTATTACCAAGAGAAATATCATTGAATCTTCGATTATCAAATACACAAAGAATTATAATCTTAATACTAGTGATGGTCTATACAAATTAGACAACTTTATTGTTGATGAGATTTGTAAAATGATAAGTTTATGAACACTCGCTGTATGTTTTGGACAGTCACATGTTTACCAGTCACATGTTTACACATCTCTGTTACCCTATCATTACTTACTCGATCAAACCACCTCACACGACATATTGTCCACAAACATCTCATTTCCAGCACATCCACCCTCCTCCGCACAATTCTATCCAAAGCCCACGCCTGGCAACCATATAACATTGTTGGAACAACGATTCCTTCAAACATACCCATTCTTGCTTTCCAAGATAATGTTCTCGATTTCCACACATTCTTCAACGCTCCCAGAATTTTCGCCTCCTCCCCTACCCTATGATGCACTTCCGCTTCCATGGTTCCATTCGCTGCCAAATCCACTCCCAGATATCTAAAACACTTCACTTCCTCCTGTTTTTCTCCAATTTAACTTACCTTCCAACTGACTTGACCCTCAACCCTAATGTACCTAATAACTTTGCTCTTATTCACATTTACTCTCAGCTTTCTTTTTTCACACACTTTACTAGACTCAGTCACCGGCTTCTGCAGTTTCTCACATGAGTCAGCCACCAGCGCCGAATCATCAGTGAAGCACAAGTGACCCACTTCCCAAGCTCTCTCATCCACAACAGACTGCATACTTACCCTCTTTCCAAAACTCATGCATTCACTTCCCTAACAACCCCATCCTTAAACAAATTAAACAACCATGGAGACATCATACACCCTTGCCGCAAACCTAAATTCATTTAGAACCAATCACTTTCCTCTCTTCCTACACGTACACAAGCTTTACATCCTCGATAAAAACTTTTCACTGCTTCTAACAACTTGCCTCCCACACCATATATTCTTAATACCTTCCACAGAGCATCTCTATCAACTCTATCATATGCCTTCTCCAGATCCATAAATGCTACATACAAATCCATTTGCTTTTCTAAGTATTTCTCACATGCATTCTTCAAAGCAAACACCTGATCCACACATCCTCTACCACTTCTGAAACCACACTGCTCTTCCCCAATCCAATGCTCTTTACATGCCTTCACCCTCTCAATCAATACCGTCCCATATAATTTCCTAGGAATACTCAGCAAACTTATACCTTTGTAATTTGAGACTCGCTTTATCCCCTTTGGCTTTGTACACTGGCACTATGCAAGCATTCCGCCAATTCTCAGGCACCTCACCATGAATCATACATACATTAAACAACCTTATCTATCAGTCAACAATACTGTGACCCCCTTTTTTGATAGATTTCACTGCAATACCATCCAAACTCCCTACCTTGCCAGCTTTCATCTTCCGCAAAACTTTTACTACCTAATCCCTGTTTACCAAATAATTATCCCTAACCCTCTCACTTTGTACACCAACTCGACCAAAACACCCTATATATGCCACTCTATCATCATACACATTCAACAAACCTTCAAAATACTCACTCCATCTCCTTCTCACATCACCGCTACTTGTTATCACCTCTCCATTAGCCCCTTTCCCTGAAGTTCCCATTTGTTCCCTCGTCTTACGCACTTTATTTACCTCCTTCCAAAACATCTTTTTAGTCCCCCTAAAATTTAATGATACTCTCTCATCCCATCTCTCATTTGCCCTCTTTTTCACCTCTTGCACCTTTCTCTTGACCTCCCGCCTCTTTCTTTTATACATCTCCCAATCATTTCCATTATTTCCCTGCAAAAATCTTCCAAATTCCTCTCTCTTCTCTTTCCCTAATGATCTTACTTCTTCAACCCACCTCTCATTACACTTTCTAATCGGTCCACCTCCCACGCATCTTCTGCCACAAGCATCTTTTGTGCAAGCCATCATTACTTCCCTAAATACATCCCATTCCACCCCCACTCCCCTTACGTCGTTTGTTCTCACCATTTTCCATTCTTTACTCAGTCTCTCCTGGTACTTTCTCACACAAGTCTCCTTCCCAAGTTCACTTACTCCCACCACTCTTTTCACATCAACATTCTTCTTTTCTGAAAACCTCTGCAAATCTTCACCTTCGCGTCCACAAGATAATGATCAGACGTCCCTCCAGTTGCAGCTCTCAGCAGATTAACATCTTTTGCGCTCCTGTCAATTAACATGTAACCCAATAATGGTCTCTGGCCACCTCTCCTACTTACATATGTATACTTATGTATATCTCCCTTTTTAAACCAGGTATTCCCAATCACCGGTCCTTTTTTAGCACATAAATCTACAAGCTCTTCACCATTTCCATTTACAGCACTGAACACCCCATATACACCAATTATTCCCTCAACTGCCACATTACTCACCTTTGCATTCAAATCACCCATCACTATAACCCGGTCTCGTGCATCAAAACCTACTGACACATTCACTCAGCAGCTCCCAAAACACTTACCTCTCATGGTCTTTCTTCTCATGCCCAGATGCATATGCACCAATAATCATCCATTTCTCTCCATCAACTTTCAGTTTTACCCATATCAATCTAAAGTTTACTTTCTTACGCTCTATCACATACTCCCACCACTCCTGTTTCAGGAGTAGTGCTACTCCTTCCCTTGCTCTTGTCCTCTCCCTAACACCTGACTTTACTCCCAAGGCGTTCCCAAACCACTCTTCGACTTTAATCTTGAGCTTCGTTTCACTCAGAGCCAAAACTTCCAGGTTCCTTTCCTCAAACATACTACCTATCTCTCCTTTTTTCTCATATTGGTTACATACACAAACATTTAGATACCCCAATTTGAGCCTTCGAGGAGGATAAGCACTCCCTTCGTGACTCCTTATTCCGTGTCCCCTTTTAAAAGTTAAAATACAAGTAGGTGAGGGTTTCCAGCCCACGTTCCCGTCCCCTTTAGTTGCCTTCTACGACACGTGAGGAATGCGTGGGAAATATTCTTTCTTCCCTATCCCCAGGGATATGAGAGGCAAGTGTTTTGGGAGCAGCTGAATGAGTGTGTTAGTGGTTTTGATGCACATGACCGGGTTATAGTGATGGGTGATTTGAATGCAAAGGTGAGTAATGTCGCACTTGAGGGAATAATTGTTATGCATGGGGTATACAGTGTTGTAAATGGTAATGGTGAAGAGCTTGTAGATTTATGTACCGAAAAAGCACTGGTGATTGGGAATACCTGGTTTAATAAGCGAGATATACATAAGTATACATATGAAAGTAGGAGAGGTGGCCAGAGAGCCTTATTGGATTACGTGTTAATTGATAGGCGCGCGAAAGAGAGAATTTTGGATGTAATGTGCTGAGAGCTGCAACTGGAGGGATGTCTGATAATTATCTTATGGAGGCGAAGGTGAAGATTTGTAGGGGTTTTAAGAAAAGAAGAATGTTGACGTGAAAAGAGTGGTGGGAGTAAGTGAACTTGGGAAGGAGACTTGTGTGAGAAAGTACCAGGAGAGACTGAGTACAGAATGGAAAAAGGGGAGAACAAAGGAGGTAAGGGGAGTGGGGGAGGAATGGGATGTGTTTAGGGAAGCTGTGATGGCTTGCGCAAAAGATGCTTGTGGCATGAGAAGCGTGGGAGGTTGGTTGATTAGAAAGGGTAGTGAGTGGTGGGATGAAGAAGTAAGATTATTAGTGAAAGAGAAGAGAGAGGCATTTGGACGATTTTTGCAGGGAAATATGCAAATGAGTGGGAGATGTATAAAAGAAAGAGGCAGGAAGTCAAGAAAAAGGTGCAAGAGGTGAAAAAGAGGTCAAATGAGAGTTGGGGTGAGAGAGTATCATCAAATTTTAGGGAGAATAAAAAAAAATGTTTTGGAAGGAGGTTAATAAAGTACGTAAGACAAGAGAGCAAATGGGAACTTCAGTGAAGGGGGCTAATGGAGAGGTGATAACAAGTAGTGGTGATGTGAGAAGGAGATGGAGTGAGTATTTTGAAGGGTTGTTGAATGTGTTTGATAATAGAGTGGCAGATATAGGGTGTTTTGGTCGAGGTGGTGTGCAAAGTGAGAGGGTTAGGGAAAATGATTTGGTAAACAGAGAAGAGGTAGTAAAAGCTTTGCGGAAGATGAAAGCCGGCATGGCAGCAGGTTTGGATGGTATTGCAGTGGAATTTATTAAAAAAGGGGGTGACTGTATTGTTGACTGGTTGGTAAGGTTATTTAATGTATGTATGCTTCATGGTGAGGTGCTTGAGGATTGGCTGAATGCTTGCATAGTGCCATTGAACAAAGGCAAAGGGGATAAGATTTATTGCTCAGTTACAGAGGTATAAGTTTGTTGAGTATTCCTGGTAAATCATATGGGAGAGTATTGATTGAGAGGGTGTAGGCATGTACAGAGCATCAGATTGGGGAAGAACAGTGTGGTTTCAGAAGTGGTAGAGGATGTGTGGATCAGGTGTTTGCTTTGAAGAATGTATGTGAGAAATACTTAGAAAAGCAAATGGAATTGTATGTAGCATTTATGGATCTGGAGAAGGCATATGATAGAGTTGATAGAGATGCTCTGTGGAAGGTATTAAGAATATATGGTGTGGGAGGCAAGTTGTTAGAAGCAGTGAAGAGTTTTTATCGAGGATGTAAGGCATGTGTACGTGTAGGGAGAGAGGAAAGTGATTGGTTCTCTGAATGTAGGTTTGCGGTAGGGGTGTGTGATGTCTCCATGGTTGTTTAATTTGTTTATGGATGGGGTTGTTAGGGAGGTGAATGCAAGAGTTTTGGAAAGAGGGGCAAGTATGCAGTCTGTTGTGGATGAGATAGCTTGGGAAGTGAGTCAGTTGTTGTTCGCTGATGATACAGCACTGGTGGCTGATTCATGTAAGAAACTGCAGAAGCTGGTGACTGGGTTTGGTAAAGTGTGTGAAAGAAGAAAGTTAAGAGTAAATGTGAATAAGAGCAATTTCATTAGGTACAGTAGAGTTGAGGGTCAAGTCAATTGGGAGGTAAGTTTGAATGGAGCAAAACTGGTGGAAGTAAAGTGTTTTAGATATCTGGGAGTGGGTCTGGCAGCGGATGCAACCATGGAAGCGGAAGTGGATCATAGGGTGGGG